>NC_056751.1:805461175-805627983 GCF_019279795.1 Protopterus annectens
CTAACTGATCCAGAATCCACATGGGGCTTAACACCCATATCCACTTGATTATGTTTTCTCACTATAAGGCAAAAAAAAAAAAACAAAGAAGATCACAGAGGAATAATATTTTCTTTCACAACACTCTGAAAATATGTCTTTTGACATCAATGAAGTCACACTACCTTGGAGTAAAGATAATTTCCATGAACTGCAGTAACAGAAAAAAAATCATAAGCAACAATTAAAACATTGTACTTAAATATACCCAAGGAATTGTAAATTCAAACTAAATCAAAAAGTTAACTTCAGGGGCTGGTAGAGAAATCCTCTATGGTACAGTTTTGCACAGTTTATGTGATTTATGCATTCCATGTTTGCGATTCTTCTTCTAATGATTATTGTGTTTTATCTGTCGTGATAAGTCAGGAGCATCACTATATGTTTGCTACATTCTTTGCCAGGTCATGATTCAAAAAGGCCTTTGGACCATTTTACTTAGCCATGTAAATAAATATAAAATAAGTGACAGAATATTTGTTTGCCTTTGTGTTTATAAATATCAAAGCAAATGATTCTTAAATTAAGCAAACAATTGTTTATTAATAATTATTGGAAAAGGAGAACTTTGTGGGATTCTGTTTTCAGACCTGTTTCAATGGCTAATCCCAACTGTTCTGTATTTCTAGAAAAGTACATAATTTTCCACATATTTGTCATGAAAGAGCCTAGCAAGAGACAAATGGTCACATTCTCTGTAATTACTGATATAGCTATGGTAAGGCACTATTTTATTTACTCTTCACTGATGTTTTATTTGCTGGTTAATGAAAGATTTGCTCTGGGAGTACTTCCCAATTGTCTTCATTTTAGGGATTAAATAAATTACATATACAATAATATGTTAGTTTGGTTATGTTACATGCTTCTGGCTATCAGACATTGTACCTTGCAGCAGATGTAGAAGCAATATTGCAATAAATACAGACATTTCATATGTTCTAGTTCAGAGCTGTAATGTTTCTTTTAAAAAACGTCCATGATATATTACAGAATCTGCATGGCTAATCCCTTTTAAATGTGGTAAATAAAATTCTAGGCTGGCTAATTAACTTTATGTTGAAATCATACCTCTCATCCTGGAAACATGAACAATTTGGACAAAGGACCATGAAAAGTTGGTACAACTGGCCAAAATCTGTACACTGATTAACGTAAAATTTGCATACATAATTATGTAACCCTGCACACTCAATTGGAATTGCGGGATGTCAACATTCAAGTGCAAATTGAACAGACATAATATTAAACACAAAATATAACCAGAACATTTGAACTTGCATAAAACTCTGAATTTCTATAAAACTAAAAATTTCCTTTTATAAAAATATAATTAACTGCTACACTCATATAAAATTAAAATGATACAATTTGTGTACAAAATCAAATGAAGTCTAACAACTATTAAACTGGTATAAAATTTAAATAAATACAAATTAAATAAGCTCTAACTACTGAACTTGTATACAATAAAAGTAAAATAAATACAAATCAATTTTTTTTAAGAATTAGCATCAAATAAACAAAAGTAAACAAGGCAGATAAAGCAGAACATCACAAAAAAAATGAATAAAATGCATGTGAAAAAAATTATTGAAGTAATTAGCAGGTACACATCATGGAATAAATAAAAATCTTGGCACCTTAATAGCATGCTCTACTCTTTCGTCTTGGCATAGCATGAAACACAATTTGCCCTTCACCAGTTTGGACTACAGAACTAATGCTCTGGTACTCCCCTTTTCCAAACACATCAACATATATGATACGTACAATACACAAGCACACGTGCATGTGCAAGCGCACACACACACACACACACACACACACACACACACACACACACACACACACACACACACAAACACACACACAGAGCTCACTCACTGACTCATGGGTCACTCTGATACATTTTCACATTTCTATAATGTGCCTAGATTTAGATAGGGCATAGCAATGTGTCTGATACTATGTCAATAACAATATGAGTTTCAGCACAACTTAGCCTACTCCTGCAAAATATAACAGCTGAGAAAGTTTGACATTTAAGTCTTTGGCAGTGCAGCAAAAAACTCTCAGTAACATACACATTTATTTAACTTTATTACAATTGACCAAGCCAAATAATAATAATAATAATGTGGAACAACTACATAAAATCAGGGACAGTTTAGCAGTACTCTAATTCACTTAGAAAGTTAATAGATCAACATACTTTGCATCATCTTGCATTTTCTAAAGAATAAGAGGTAAGAGACTCTAATATTCATCGCTGACTGTGACTGACTATAATCCTCAGTGATTTTATTTACCAGTAAATAAAAAAAATGACAAAGGAGACTTAGAAATTCCACAAAAACAGGGCAAATCTGAAATAAAAAAAACAACAACCCATCAGCACTCAGCAGTGAAAATAAACTGTGAAGTAAAAGTCTTCAGCAAACTAACAAGCTTCACCCTTTCCTTTTCTGTTTTGCACAATGTTGCACAGACTTGTCTCCTGCTTGTCTTTCTAGATTGCAGAGAAAGTAGCTATTCATAATGACCAGCTATAAACTGTGCAATCAGAGCACAAATAAAACTGTTTGCCAAATAGAATAGAATGAAACCAAAACAAAATTGGCATGTCACACTAGGCTAAGTGTATCATTCAGTGACTTCATTCCCCAGTGATTCACCAGAAAAGCAACAAACGTCATTAGGAACAGACCAAAAATATTAGGCAAACATCTGGACATTCTGCAAAAATCTGTACAGTTGAAAGGTATGAGGTCTCAAGTTTCCATTACAAAATGTCCTTCTTTAAATCATACTTCTCGATTGTCAAGACTTTGTATTGTTGGTCTGCATCTCATAAAGCTTGCAGTATTCTAGCAAATCACCCAGTACTGAAGCAACTAAATGATGACAACTATCCGACTTTCACATTATACACTTCAGAAAATGCATGCTAATGCAAAATGCACCACTCCAGCAACTAAAGTCTGCAAATAGCAATAGTCAAAATATGTCCCCGATCTAGTTCCTTTGTCCACCCCAAATCCCATTAATTTTGGCTTTGTCTAGCCTCTAGAGTATACTGTGGGTATTTGAAAAAGTGAAGAGTTTATACAACAGCAATCCCACCACAGAGTTTCAAATTCAAAACTATTACTTATAATAAAAGACAATACTACCCAGTGAGTGCAATCAATGCTTTATCTTGTCTGGATCATTAAATCTTAGAGAGCATTTTACAATAATACGACTTCAAACAAATACAAGTGTCTATTAAATGTATTTTAGGAAACAACTCCACTCAAAGTTGTACAGGCGAAAAAACATTCCAGTCAGTGGCATAGCTAGAGTTTGTGCCATCCGGGTCTGTCTTTGAGTTTTCCACCTCTCCCCCTCACAAAATCATGGTCAATTGGGGCCCTCCCACTCACAGCCCTCCCCCCCCCCCCCGCAGCCATTCCAGTGTCCCATTACTTGGCTATTTCTTCCCCTTTACCATAAACACTGTAATGTGCATACTGCTTTATGCTTTACTTCTACAATGATTATTCAGATTTCATTTAAAACTTTTATTTTAAAATTTATAGCACAAACACTGATAGACATCTGCTAAACAAAGCAGTACAGTCTCACAATGAAAACAGACTTAGCATTAAAACGTCTATTCTCTTGAAACTCACATTCATTGAAACCCACATTCAAAGAAAATGCATCTGGCCAGAGGCAGATAAATTTTACCTTTGGGCTGTTTTCAAATCATAGGCCCCTTGCACACATATTTAGGACCATGCAAACATTCATGATCATAGGTTCATAGGTAGGTACTAGGCTATCTGCCTGAAGGCATTTATAAGCCTAGCCAGAATGTGTTGGCTTTCGCTGCACCCTTAGATTAGTTCCCTGTGCCTCTGTCCAGCAGAGCCACTGAAGTGATCCCCGAGGTAAACTTTCTGTTTCCCATCCACCCGTCAAGATTTATTTTGAAGAATGTTAGCGAGGAGCTCTGCTTAATGTAGATTGGGATCTTGTTCCAAAGGATGGGAAGTCTCTGGGACAGGAATCTATCCCTCCAGCATGTCCTATTTATTGTTGTGGTGAGGTTTAGATCCCTAGAGCATGTGGCTCACAGGGATAAGGTTTTCTTTAGGTGGAGCATGTCCACCAATTCTGGGTTGAACATGGCCTTGTATGTCAGGCAGAGATCACCTCTGAGTAGGCAGTATGCAACTGAGTACAGCTGTAGTTTTTTCAGTTGAGCTGCATAGGGCATCTGTTTGAGGCCAGTGATCCTCTTGGTGAGGTACTTCTGTGGTCTTTCCAGCTGTTGCAGGTGTCTTGTTAGGTACATCCCAAATGGGGTGTTGTACTCTATGATGGGTCTGATGAGTGATGAGTAGAGGGGCACAATGACCTCTTTTGATCTGGATGTGAACCCTTTTGTGATTAGGTGGGCCACGTAGAAGGATTTTCTAACCACTTTGGCAATGTGATTATCAAAGGTGAGATTACTATCTACTTGTGTCCCCAGATCCCTTATTATGTCTTCCATATTTAGGGGACTACCACCTATGTGGTAGCTTGTGGGTAATTTGTTTTTTCCAAAGGGGATGACTATGCACCTTTTGGCATTTAGCTTAAGGCCATGATTTTGACACCAGGTATCCGTCTCCGTGAGACCCTTTTGGAGGATGTCTGTGTCAGCCGGAGAGTCAATTAAATCCCCTAGTTTGCAGTTGCCTGTGAACTTGGTCAGCCATAGTCCTCCTGTGCTTGCCTGTACCTCTGAGAAGTATATGCCGAACAGGAGGGGTCCTAGGACTGAGCCTTGGGGAACTCCACTTGTAACCGATTTAGAGTCGGACCTAGTTCCCGCAACTCTCACCATGTGGGTTCTGTCCATGAGCCAGTTGGCAACCCATCTTGTGACGTAGGGGTTTATGTTCAGGCTGGTGAGCTTGTCTATAATACCAGAATGGAGAATGGTGTTGAAGGCCTTTGCGAGGTCTAGGTAGGCTGTGTGTACCACCTTTCCCTCATCTATAGCCTTGGTAACTGCCTCAAAGAAGTCCACCAGGTTTAGGAGGCATGATCTGCCCTTAACAAAGCTGACTTGCTTAGCTACAAACATCTGCATTAGAAGCTGAAGCTAAGTGAAACTCAAAGTAGTGCATTTAATATTCTGTTAAGTACAAACTTGCAGTTTTAAAAGTACTGTATTTTCATTTTTTATGTTTCCTAATTGTGTGTTTCTGAACAGTGTCTCCCTGCAGTTAGTTTCCCACTCTCCCTCCCTGTTCTTGTGTTGGTATTAGTATTGCTGGCTCTGGAATTGCCCGCCCCTCCTGTAATTCTGTATTAGAACACTCCTCCTGGGTCCATTTCATTTGCTCACTTAGCCAAGTACAGTGAGATCATATTCTGAGTCTAGTGTTCACTCTACTTAATACAGAGAGTAGATTTGAGAAGGCCCAAAAAAAATTCATTTGCTTTTACTGTATTTGTCTTTCCTCCTACTTTTTTTTTCTTTTCTTAAAAGTACTCAATTGTATTTCGTCTGCAGCATTTATTACTGCTTGGTAGTAGCCTGATTAAATTGTAACTGTTATTCTACGTCTTTTGGTTTAAGCACTTGGGCTTCATACAGGCTGTTTTACATTAAGAAGGTTTGTGGTCTGCACAGTTGTGGCAGGACAGGTAGCTTACATACTTCTAAGCTGGGAATTGCTGATTGAAGGCCCAGTGTCTGCTATTCTAAAAGTGTATTAGTTCTGGCTTAAGCACTTGGGCTTCAGGCCAGTTATTCTACATTAAGGTTTGTGGTCTGTTCTCTTGTGGGAGGAGATGCTGGATTCTGCCCTTCTGAGCTGGGAATATCTGGTCACAGGCTTTTTGTGCCTGCTTATTTGAACTGTTTCTTTCTGCAATTGGTACGGCTTGTTGCTGTAGCATAGACCAGATTCAGGCCTGCTGAATCTAGATTTGTTTGTATAACGTGAGCACTGATCCAGGCCATCTTTTTTTAGAAAAGGTTCCCCTGCACCCTAGTAAGCAGGGGTGTGCAGTTAGAACTTGTCTGACTGAAGACTGCTGGAACAGGACTCAGTTTTGAGCTTTTTTCTGGTCAATTGGGTAACTTGTTTAAACCCATTTGTTCATTTTATATTGTTTTGATTCACCTTCCTGCTTGTATTAAATTATATTCTTTGTATAATACAGCACAGACTTGTTAGGGTATGTTTTAAATTTATTGTTTTGAACATTTTTCCATTAAGCAATGAAGCAAAATGTATCAACCAATAATGACAAAACTGCCCAATTCAGAACATTTCCATCATAAAAGTCTACTCAAACTTATGTCGTTGCAATCCACCGATATCAATAAATATGCACAATCTCTGCAGAAGTACAAGTTGTCTAAATAATTCCACATTAAAGAAGATCTGTAACTAATTAAGAGGTTGCTGCTAGCAAACAACTTTATATTTCATTATTTCATCTACAAATAAAATGCCTGTTGCCCTTGAATAACAAAATTGCCTATGTTACATTAAAAATGATAAGCTAATAATACTGCAATAGGGAATGGATGGCAAATTGATAGCAGGTTCATAGTTACTAGGTATCTCCTCCAAAGTAAGGCATTCTCAGGACTGCAGCCTCCAGCCCCTTTAAAGTAAAACACAGTACAGTATCAGCAATCCATCTACATACCGTGGGAGTAGAACCCACAGCCTTCTGCATCAAAAGAAAGTATACTACCTGTTGTGCTACTAACAATGCAGACTTGGCATAAGCAGCATTAAACTTCTCTTCCCCTGAAGCTCTCAGCTCCTTGTAAAATCCACTTGACACTCAACTATTTCTCTCATGAGAAATCTGGAAAAAGCCAAAATGTATTGGTGGACAAAGGCCCAAAACCAGGGAACATTTTAAACATTGCTTGTATATTTCTGGAAAGTTGCTAGAATAAAATGTTTTATGTTACTATGTGTTTCCTGAAAGATGGGAAGACTGAAACTTAAAGGCCTATCATTATTTAGTGAATTCTGTTCTCACTGATTTGCCAGAAAGCACAAATTTTAAGAGGAACAGACCAAAATTATGAGCCAAACATTCCAGACATTCTATGAAAACCTGGACAGTTGAGAGCTATGGACTCATCTAATTGAATCACAAGTCATGGTATGGGCAAAGAATTCAGGCTCTTGCTTCTTGTACCTAAAGTACAGGGCTTGAGCCTGAGTAACACTAACCACCAGGTATACCTAACTGGGGCATTACACACACACACACACACACACACACACACACACACACACACACACACACACTCACACTGCTGCCCCCTAAATGATCGAGGCATGCTGTACAAATTGATCAAAGCAATCCTTTACACCAAAATTAAACACTTGCTGCTGTACTGTATTTAAATTACAATTGCCTGCACGATAACACTCATTGCTGTACTGTATTTAAATTACAATTGCCTGCACGATAACACTCATTGCTGTACTGTATTTAAATTACAATTGCCTGCACGATAACACTCATTGCTGTACTGTATTTAAATTACAATTGCCTGCACGATAACACTCATTGCTGTACTGTATTTAAATTATAATTGCCTGCACGATAACACTCATTGCTGTACTGTATTTAAAATTACAATTGCCCGTACAATGGACCAGACTGGAAGAACAGGATGTGATGCTACTGCTATGGGGGACTGTTCTTAAAGAAGAATGCCCATTTTAAAAGTGCCACACTGATTCCAATTAACACACTCCACTGACAAAGAGATATGCTCTCAATAAGCTATGGCAATCCTCCACTAATTCCACTTCAATAAAATTCAAAGTTGAATTACATTTAAAAACAGAACAAAATGAATAAACAATAGACAAATGTCCGAGACAAAAATACCAATGCTCAATAATCAATACACAATCTGCCAAACACACATACACTGTTAATATCAGCACTCAGCAGAACACCACATCCTCATTAAACAAAGCAATTGCTTTCGTTTTAGTATCAAGCCCAACTAAATATTCACGGTTACAGAATCGGAATTGCCATACATAATGTTCTTCATTTTTTTCTTCTTTTTTAATCCTTTTTGCTTACCTAGAGCCAGAGGTTGAACTCAGTCTGCCAGAGAAAGTAAATTTTCTCATCCTGGGACTGGGAGTGCAGACCAGACTGCACTGCAGTCTGCAAAAGTACTTGGATTTAGCTTGGCACTTGGCAGAAGCAGAAATTAAGTTAAACTTAAACTGTAAAGTGTAAATACAGCGCCACTCAATCACTCCAAATTTCCAGATCCAAACAGGTGCCTGCTAAATGTAAACAGACACAGCCACAGGACCCAGACAGTGCCTCTGATAGGCTGGCAGTCTGCCTAAGTGCCTCATAAAGCTGATGCATGCAGTGTGATGACGTCAGCCTAAAAAAAAGAAATTGAGAATTAAAGGGGCCACTCTGGAAATCATGGCACCTCATTATTTTGCCTGCAAAACCAGTAAATAATGAGGAATTTGGTACAGTTGAGAGGTATGGTTGAAATTAACAGCATTGCCACACCCTGTGCAGGGCTGAAATCCTTATGTAATCCTTTAGCAAGAAAAGCCTTCATACACATCCAAGAAGTAAAACAACCATGTATAAACATTCAAATAATTTAATTAAGTGCTATTTTCCTGATTATTTTTCATTCTGACATGTTTTAAAAATTTACAGTAGTACAATTTTATTATAACTGTGCTTGCCTGTATCTGAATATCCTCCATCTGCCTAGTGATGGTCACTGGAAATTGCTGCAGTCTGTCCTGACAGATAACCAAGCAAACATGAATTGGTAGCAGACAGCAGTGTAAGGTAGTTGTGGTTGATGCTCTGAACTGTGATCATTCCTCTTGTACTGAGTTATGGTGATCTTAAGTAATGGGTGCACGGGTCACAGCCCAAAACAGGTGTATGGGTCAAAGCCCATGCAAGAATGCTTTTATAGTGTTAGAGCAAATTCTGAATTTCCATGTTTCACTGTGAACTCATGGATTTATGATTGCACGTAACAGCGTTATTCTAGATTACATTGTGCTCCATCATGAAGTTGATAGTAATCCCTTTCATACAATGTTTTAGCTATTTTTGATCTCATTACATGAAGGACATTAAGCCCAAAATGGTTTCACATATTCTTTTTCAATTTTCAGAGAATGATACTGGGAGAGTTACTTAAAGATGAAAAGTTCTCTTTTATATAGAAATAAATAGTCTCTTTAGGCCTTAAGCTAAAATAATTTTGCATATTTAAGTTTTAGGAGCCTTTGTATTTCTTACCCTTTTAATTTCTTCAAATTTTTTGAGTATCGAATGCCATGATGGGAAAGGACCCCATTCCTAATTCAAAGTACAATTAAAGTTCATGAAATTAGTATTGCATCAATCTTTGATGTCAGTCAGAAGTCCTCTTCGCAGCACCCGCAATGTGTCCAGTAATGACTCCTTCTGCAATTCATACAGAATTACATGTACTGGTAACATATCTAAATACAATTGTAGATTCTTTTTTATAAGATCTGTTGCTCCTACTACTATTGGAACTGCCTGGGTATTTTTCTTCCACGTTGTTGTTTCTACCTGCAAATCCTGATATTTTATGACTTTGTGTCTTTCTGTATGCAAGACACTGTAGTCACTGGGTGCAGCGATTTCTGTGATTAATACTGCTTTGGTCTTCTTTTCATGGACCACTATATCCAGTTTTCTGGTATCTATCTTTTGAACTGGTGGTAATGGATGATCCCATATAATATAGACTTCATCTTTTCTATAATGCTTTATGGCTCATGTTTCCAGTGTTTTTCAGCCACTTCAATACTGTAACATTATTATGCCTTTCCATATACAGTCCTTCTGCCATTAGTATGTCGCAACCAACAATGAGGTATACAACTGTTTCCAATTCTGTTTTACAAAACCTACATTTTTCTGTTTCTCCCATAATGTTCGATGGACTTTCTAAACCAATATGTACATACCCCAGTATCTTGGGCCGCCAATATTAACCTTTCATCTCTTGGTTTGAATTCGCCTCTCTTTAACCATTCCTGCATTCGATCCTGACCAACATGACATTCTTCCAGAAGTTTTCTATACTTGCAACTATATATGCATTTTCCACATTTCTTGCCTTCTCATCTGGTCCTTCACCTTATATTCTTTCTTTTGTTTTTTGGCACATTCAGTTGCTGCCTGATTTTTATCTACTTGTGGTTTGATTTCCATTCCTGCTTGATGCTGATATGCTTCTGCTAGACTAAGCAGGGTAGTCATATTAGATTTATTCTCCTCATTTTTCAAAACGTGCACTATATTTGTGTCTTGTGAGATCAGCAGATATGTGCGCAATCCCATGATTGCAGATCTATACATGTAATCAATTTCAAGGAGTCCCATACCTCATTTGGAATGGGAATATATAATCTTGGTATGCACTGTTTTTTATAAATCATTTGTTGAGCATGAAGTAGCCTTCTTGTTTTCCTGTCTAATCTAGCCAACATGTTTTGGGGACAATCAATCACTCCAAAACTGTAAGTTAGGACAGGAAGAGCAAATTGATTTTATAGCTTGAATTTTGTTCCTAGATGTCGACGCTGTTTTCAGGATTAATTTAAGTCTTCTAAAGTATTCCTTACTAAGTTTTATTCACATTTGTTCATGTTTTATTGTTGTTCTTTCATCATTCCCCAAGTATTTATACACTCCTTCTTGCTCAAGTTCTTTTATATCACATTCTTGTTCCAAACTGATGTTTTCTTGGTGCTGCAGTTTTCCTGCTTTAAAGGTTGCTTTTGCACATTTATCAAGACCAAATGACATTCTTATATTATCTGAAAAAGTTTTGACAACTTACAGTTGTACTCTCAGTTCCTGATGTGATGAGCTACACAATTTTAAATAATTGACAAAGAGAAAATGATACATCTTTACACTTTGTTGTTTCTAGGAGCCAAATTATAGCCATGGCCTAAGCTGTTAAGTAGACAGCATAATGGGTTAAAGGCAAGACAGAATAGCAGCGGTGACAGACAGTCACCATAGAATATTCCCCTTTGAATTTTTATCCCTGGAATAATAATTTGTCCTTTATCATGGCTTAATTGCAAGGTGGTCTGCCACGGTTTCATGGTCATTGTAATGAAGTTGATCATTGTAGGGTGTATCTTATACATTTTTAAGCACTCTTTTATCTATGAATGTGGGATACTATCAAATGCTTTTTTTGTAGTCAATCCATGACATACTTAGATTCTTCCCCTTGCAATCCATTGCACAATCCATGCTTGATGATCTTTTCAGCATGTAAAGGAGATGTTAGGGCACCCAATACAACCTATGCAAACAACAGCCTACGATAGTACATCAGCCTTGCTCATATCCACTCCCATACCCAGCTGCAGGGCACTCACATCCTGCATAGCTAAAAGACTATCCTAGTTTGGAAAATTAAAGCCAGTCTGGTGAATGGGCATGTCAGTGGTAAGCCCCAGTATGTTATGGCCCCTCTGGAAGGATGGAGAAATGGGACATGCTGGGGTAGCCAATGTCAGCAATGGCTGACCCTGTTGAAGCAAGGATAGCTCAGAACACCCCCTGATGAAGCGATAAAATCCTTTATATTTGTAAATCTGAACAGAACTGATAGCTACACTTGAATACTTTAAGATGCTGCATTTTGTAATTTCTGATGCCCATTCAGACATTATTATCCCTCTATCTACATATATATCAACATCTCTAAATTGGTTTCACAATTTCATTTAAAATTTTCAGAACAAGACACGTAGCCTTATACAGCAAACTCCATAAGTTAACAGCAACAAAGATAAGGTAATAAACACGTTTTTAATACATGAATGCTAGTTTTCACATGCAAATATTGCTTTCTTTCTCTTTCTGCACTTAACAACTTAAATGTTATTCTGTTCTGAACTTGAACGAATAATATTGCATTTTGATAATAGAAAATATTTGCGTGCGTGCGTGAGTGTGTGTGTGTGTGTGTGTGTGTGTGTGTGTGTGTGTGTGTGTGTGTGTGTGTGTGTGTGTGTGTGTGTGTATGGGATTGGGTTGTCATGTTCAACTGTTGCCATCACTCTCGATTTAATGCTACTTCAATAGTCATACCTGATTGTCTCAGGTCTTCTCTCACACAATCCAATCCTTCTCTTTGCTGAACACTCACATTTTTTCTTCTATTTTTCCTGTATGTCCCAAATATTCTTCTTCATCACATCACGTGAGTGTATGTTTATTTGTGTATGTGTCTTTCTCTCTCTCTCTCTATATATATATATATATATATATATATGCATATGTATATGCATATGTATATATGTGTGTGTGTGTGTGTGTGTGTGTGTGTGTGTGTGTGTGTGTGTGTGTGTGTGTGTGTGTGTGTGTGTGTGTGTGTGTGCGTGCATGTGTGTGTGTGTGTGTGTGTGTGTAAGCTGTAATGGAAACCCATGACCCATAGGATATAACTGAATGACCCCTTAAAGACATGCCAAGGCTAATCTGTATAATTTCTAAATACCCAAGATTTTTTAAGCCTTTATAGGTACATTCAAGCCAATAAAGCCAAACCTCACTAGCAATGGACATGCATATTACAACCTTTCAACACAGTATAAATGGATATTTTTTTCTATATGTTTGAAACACAGAGCTTAAAATCAAGCCTGATGTCCATAACCATTAAGGTTACTGCACAATATGCCAATTAATGTCCAAACCAGAGTGTAAAAATTTCACATAGATAAACCATTCAGCACAAAGTGCAAGGAGAACCTAGTCAAGCTAGAGTTTTCACTGTGTGATACCTTAAACCTGTAATGGAGGCCCATGAGATATATTCAAATAGTTCCATAAAGACTGTGTTTCAGCTACATGCCATGCCATATGAGAGGAGACTGGATATAGCCAACTCATCAATTCCTTTCAAAGGCTTTTGGAATTTTTATGGCCCTGTACTCTATGTAGTAGAGAACATTCTTTTCCAGTGTTCCACTAAGTGCATATAGCTAAACTAGTAAGATCCCTATTATGTTGTCTTCTGGGAGTCCCCGTAAACTTTGGATAGTAATTTTATGAATTTAATGCCCTGGCAGGATGCTTTTAGAAAAATGTATTAATGCAACTCTCACAATTTGTTGTGAAGAAATATTTTTATTCACATATGGAATCTCTTTATGTGAACTTTCTTTAATTACTGTATTATAACTGATCTCAAAGCTTAATATCTCCTGTTTTTACTTCTTCTGAGATGCATGTTTTAATATTTTTATTAATCCTATGTACTTTGTTTTATAGGAACAATTTTTAAGTGCCCTGAGGTCTGCTTTCCAACATGGTGAAATACTGTAGTGGCTCCTACTAGTTAAGTACACGGCCACCGTTATATGGTAAGCAGTAACCAGACTTTGCAACAGGAAGTAAGATGAATAAATATTCCTTCTCACCCCCTGAAAACAGGTGAATGTGGTTATCCACTCGAACCTTGGCCAGTAACACCATACAGAGTCTCATCAACCCCTACTGAGGATGCATACACCATGACACAAAACACCACCGAACATGTGTTTGGTGTGATGAAAGCAAGATTCATTCCAGGCTGAATACTAATTGCATGTATTTCAAATGAACTATTTGATCTTTAACAAATATATGTGGCTTTATCTTGAAGCTCCAGTAAGACGCACATTTGCAAATGACATAAATGTTACCATTATTATTTACATGATCAGCATATTATGTCATTACTACACACATTGCTCCATATGGGCAGAATTGTTACTCCTTCAAATGCATGTGTGTGCATACTCATACGCATGCAGTGCAGCATAATATTGTTATGTCCGATACACTCTGGGCCTGTATGCGACAGATATAACTGTTAGCATAATGCAAGTGGGACACAACTGTTATGCTTGTGCTTTTCCTGTGTATACTTAGGAGGGATGACAGCAACTCACATACTACGTTATTCACATTCTTTACACATAACATAGTGAGGTGGGTCAAGTATGTTTATTTCCACATGTTATCCATGTGTATGTATTGCGCTCACTTATGTATTGCTTTTTACTGTCTTATGTCTATTCAACAACAAGATGACATGACCTTGATTTTGTACCTTATGTAACATTGTTGGGTTATACTGTCCCACTGGCACAATAACATTTAGTGTGCATGTGCTGGCAGTGACTGTGCCATGTAATACACAGTTTAATACTACTGTTGTTTTAGAGTACTGTGGCAGAGATATCCACACATGTATCCTTCACATACTGCTTTCCCAATCACTAGTCCCTTATTAAATATACAGATTTTATTTTTATTTATTTTGAATTTATTAACTTGGGTAGAGCACTGATCCTACTGAACCCATTTCAGTCTTAGCTTGAGTAAAACACAATAGTTGCGCAATAATTATATTATATACACAGTAAATGACAAAATGCAATATATACAGATGTTAAATACAAAGCTATTAACAAGTTGCTTCTTGTATGCCCTGAACAACTCTCATTTATGAATGAGATCTTAATGGGATGGCATTTATAGTTCCACACAGATTTCATCTCCTGTCAAAACTTCTCACCTTTGGATGATTATTAAAAGTCTTTTTTCTGAGCCCACAATGAGCTCTGGATTTTTCTTTCAGATCTGTTAAAAGCAAGTCAGTAGTAGATGCCATCCTGCTTAATATAGGCATATCTACTGGAGACAAACCTGGCATTACTTCAGAGGCAATTCATTAGCTAAACAAAAACCACGACAATCTTGTTTTCGTGGTCTCACCTATCATTTTCTTCATTCTTTCCTTCAAAATCTACAGAGCCCTATCTGGCAAGCCACGTAATGAAGAACTGAATGTTGCAAAATTTAGATGAAATATTTCACTTCTATTCTCAGTTTGCAAATTCCACATAGCTTCAAAAATCCATTATTAAATCTGTACTGTTTTCTGAAATACCATATTTGCTAAGATTTTGTCAAAGATTTTCCCTGGTCACGTGGAAAGTGAGACAATTCATGAGCTCTACCCAACCTGTCAAAATGTGAAACTTTTTCCAGAGAACATAGTTTGCACTTAGTGTAGGTCATGGCATTTCATGCCATTCCAGTGGGTGAAAGGGTGGTGATTGTGTTTTGTATTCATCCAATTTTTACTTTTTTTCTAAAATGTTAATGCATTCCGGGCCACCATACATGTGATTGGGCTACACCTTTCATTCTGAAAATTCTAGAATGAGTGTGATGCAGACTTCCATTACTTCAGAACGATCTTGTGAAGGGGCTATGTAAGCAATAATACCCAACAGGGTATGAGTTGTCTGAGGACTGTCTGATGCCCAATGTCACAGGAGTAGGTCTCTATACCCCTGGAAGGATGTTACTTACACAATAACACACACCTTGGAGAAAATTATTACACTTAGATAATGGGCTGTCTGTAAAATCATTGTGTTTTACTTATTTATTTATATTTTATTACTATATTTTTATATATATTTTTGATGTAATATAGTTTCTCCCCCTAATGTTTCAAAGTTGCTGTAGTAAATGTAAATTGTATTGGAGGAAGCATTTTACATCCAAAATATACCATTTAAAAAAAAAACAATCTAGATATTTACTTTATTTTTTGGTCCCTTACTCTCAATTCTGTGGTTTGTTGCCAGTGTTTGGAGACTGAAGTCACTAAATAATGACATACATTTGACTTTCAAACTTTATTTCCTTCAGAAAATTCATGTTAACACAAATCCTGTTATTCAAGCTACTCTGTAATTTTATAACTACATTTAAAATCTTTTCCTATTTTTGAGCCTTAGTTTCTACCTTTATTTCAGGCTTTATCTAGATTTCTTAAGCTAAAAGGTCGAGAAGTATGCAATCCTCCTTACTGCTGCTACCACTGGCCCATCAATCTCAGTCTCTGTCATACACACACACACACACACACACACACACACACACACACACACACACACACACACACACACATACACACACACAGAGACACACACACACACACACAAACAAATACACGCACACACACACACACTTGCACTTCAGAAAATTATCATGAAAACCACCTTGAAACAACTTAGAATCGTGAGCACTTTTGTGATGCTGCGGAAGTTTTGAAAATTCTAAGAACTGTCCAGGTTACTTCTGTCTATAAGTAAATAACCATAATATTTTAAATCATATGCTAAGATGTCAAAGAATGCAAGTTAGATAATAAGCAAAATATAGTGAATTGCAGCATGCTTGACATGCAATAGCACCCAGGAAAGTTATGCTATGCTATAAACAAAGTATAAAAATAGAGTAACATTCATACATTTACAAGTTAAACCTGGATCACACAACTGTCAATCTTTTAATGCAAGTTTATATTCTATGTCTCCTTTAAAAATAGGTTCATAGATTCATAGGTTGGTAATAGGCTATCGGTCCTAGGGCCTATACAAGCCTATCCATAACAATTCCCTGGCTATTTCTTCCCACAGTATTTATAGGTTCATAAAAATGACAGTCTGGTTTATATTAAACATCTTGCACAAATAGTGCTTGCTGAGTCATTAAATGTTATTTCTTCAAATACAATAGCTTTTTAGTGGAAAACATAGTTTGATTTGTTTTATTGTTTTTAGTGGTTTGGAAGGGTTTGAGGGATTGATGTATAATGTGGAGGTGGCTTGGATTCACTCGTGAATGTTTTTGTGTGAATTGTAGCTGATAAACTGTTCATTTACAAGCCGTTGTTATGAAGACCAGTCTGAAGCAGCTTAATTAGAGTCATGAGCACTTTTGTCATGCTGGCGGATTTCTGAAAATTCTAAGAACTGTCCAGGTTACTTCTTCCTGTCTGAAAGTAAATAATCATAATATTTTGAATAATATGCCAAGATATCAATGAATACAAAATAGAAAATAAGCAGAAGACAGAGAATTGCATCCTAGACCACTGTCAGTTATTAAATAGTTCTGAATGAATGCTTGCAGTACACCAAAAGGATGGTTTATATACTAGCCTATAGAATGACACTTCTGATAAAAAAATCAGGATTGTGTTTCTCTGTTATCATCTCATTTTAATGATAACAAAACTTAACATCTCGAAACAATTAATTATGAAAAGTTTGAATATTAAAAGGAAAGATTTTTCAGATGTTTGTTCAATTACTATTAGACATAACATTTAAGGAAAAAATAGGATTGATTCTAATAGTAGTACTAGATTAAACAGTATCAAATATATAAGAGCAAATATAAATGTTCTATTATATGATACTCTACACTAGTATTATAGCTAAAATATAAAACCCAGAAATATAGTAATAGTACAAGACATAATATACAAACATTAATAGAAAGAGATCATAATAAGTAAATATGTATATAGTTAAAGAATATAAATATGTCTACAAGGATGGAGGTTGGCATAGTAGTTAAGATGTTCACCTTATAGGCACTAGGTATAAGGTTTGATTCTCACATGGGGTAATTGGTTGGGCTTGGAATAGGCCAGAAGGACAGTTAGCCTGGTACTGATTCATGAACTTATGATCCTTTGAACAACTTTACCCATATTAAATAAAATAGAACAAATATAAAATCATCTGACCTATAAATGACTAAATATGAAAATAAGAACTGACTTCCTCCCTATAGTAGACCAGGGAGATAATGTGAGGTACAGGGAAAGATGATTGTAGAGATATTCGGTCTGGTCAACTTATAACAAAGATTCCGAACATCTATTTAACTTTTCTTATTATAATAACTCACAGACAGGCT
The DNA here is from genome assembly GCF_019279795.1 of Protopterus annectens. Taxonomy (NCBI): domain Eukaryota; kingdom Metazoa; phylum Chordata; order Ceratodontiformes; family Protopteridae; genus Protopterus; species Protopterus annectens. Next base: position 805,479,095 of record NC_056751.1, read on the forward strand.
TTTTTAAAGATGCTGCATGCTAAAAATGAGACACATTAATATGAATCAGACGCATGAGCTAAGTGTTAGCATTGTCGCCTCACAGTAAGAGGTTCTCCGGTTCGATTCTCAGCTGGAGTGCCTTCTGTGTGGAGTCTGCATGTCCTCCCTGTGGTTGCATGGGTTTCCTCCGGGTGATCCGGTTTCCTCCCACATCCCAAAGACATGCAGTAGGTGGATTGGACACTCTAAATTGGCCCTAGGTGTGAGTGTGTGCATGTGTGTGCCTTCTGTGGAAGGTTGGGCGCTGGGCTGGCAACTCAACACTGTAAAACTCCACTGCCAATCATGAGCAGACAGATGATCCGCTGTGGTGACCCCTAACCGGGAAAAGCCGAAAGAAGAAGAAGAAGACACATGAGCTAAGTGTTGTTAGTCTAATGGAGAGTTTGAAAGGTAGTTTGTTCATCTTTTTCAACACACTAGGAATATATTATTCCATGGTAGAATCTTTAGGGTTATTTCATTAAGTAATTTCTTGTTTGTTTCAAAAGTTTTGTCCATTGCTGAAGATTTCATATTGTTATATATAAAGTACATAATAAGTTATATATATAAATGTGATTTCATTATACATCTGTTTTTTTTTTTTTGCTCTCTCTCTTATACAAATGTCTGATTTTAAATGCACAACTATTAATATTAATGGATTGAGTAATCCAGTAAAGAGGGAAAGCTGGTTCAAATACTTGCAATTACATAACGTTCATATAGTATTTCTACAGGAAACACATTTACATGATAAAGATATAAATAAACTTTCATCAAAGAATTATTTGGTTATTAGCAGGTTCTGGTTTTTGAGCTAAAAAATAGGCACCCTAATTTTATGGAAGAACTCATCAGTAATACCTAAAGCAAAAGATACTTACGTTGATAAAAATGGTATGTTAAGCATTGTTATAATTCAATGAAACAGAAAACTATATGCATAGATAAACTCTTACTGGATTCCAGAGGTTGGAGCTAAAGATGCAAAAAATTATTTATCCACTAGCCTATTACATGAAAGGTGAAGTCATAATGGCTTGGAATTAAATTGTATTTTATCAGACAAAGATTCCACTGCAGACAGAAAGCTGAGAATCACATCTTCAGCAAAGCACTTAATGAATTTTGTAAATCTAATGAATTGAAAGGATATATATGAGCTAAGAAAAAAAACTCAGTTCAATTTACCCATTATTCATATAGATACGGAGCACAAGCAAATATTGATAAACTTTTTGCCTCAAACAATTTATCACATATCAGAAAAGTTTCAATAGTTTCATGCCCATTATCAGACCATAATGCTATAATTTTAATATTATTTAAAAAACTGACAATTTAATACATCACAGGAGATAACTGTTGTACATTATTAAAATAAAAAGATTCAAGGATTGGTATGTTAAAGAGAGCAAAAATTTCCTAGAAATAAACATGAATGGTGAAGTCTCTGACACTGTTCTGTGGGAGTCACTAAAGGCTTACTTAAATGGAAGAGTTGTAAGCTAGTATATTAATAAAACAAGAAAATGTGACAAATAATTGAATACACTACAGGCAAAAACAGATACACTAAAGTTAAAACTAAAACCAAATGATACTATCAGTCAGTCTGAACTTAAAAACTTAAATACAAAATATGTTGAAATTTTAAATCGTAAAGTTTCAATAACCCTGGAAAAGCTTAAACTTCAGGCATATTCAGTATAGCCTTTAAGCTTGCATAAACTTGCTCTTAGATCAAAGAAAATGAATAAACTAAATCATATCAAAGAAACTATAACACATATAAATAATAAAAAAAAAAAGAACAGAAGGCTGAGGTTGAGGTAAAGGTTGAGGGCTTTAAAATATGTTATGAAAATATAAATAATAATACAAATAACCTAAATAATGATGATATAGTTGAAACTTTTCTAAGGGAAAATATAAATAATAAACTATCAAGTGGACAAATAAAAAAATGATAGACCATTCCCTTTAACAGAAGGAAAAGATCAAATAAAAAAGTAAAAAAATAATAAGGTGCCAGGCTTAGATGGTCTTATACCAGAGCTATATAAAATACTACCAGAAGATGCAGTTTAAATATTAGATAAGGTCTACAGAGAAATAAAACCAACTGCTAAAGTCCCCCTCCCCCCATTATGGAAACATTCCCTAATATCACCTATTTTAAAAAAAGATAAGGATCCTACAAAGTATTCATCATACAGACCCATCTTTAAATGTGGACTATAAGATGTTCATGTCCATTTTAGCTAACAGATCTAATCTACTTATACCCAAACTAATTAACTTGTGCTTAGTAGAATTTGTGTATCAGTTTATTTTCAACTAGTTCAATAAACAGGACCCTTCACGGAACTGGTCTGCTTTTTGTTTTACTCATTACAGAAAGTGTCCCTGGACACTTATTTATGTAGTAATTTATATATCTTCACACAGGTGGTGTGTTACACTGTCCATAACACACCCCTTGCATTGTCAAAGTGCCATACGGCACTAAAACATTAAATAAAGTGTCCTTGGATACTTATTAATAATTGGTAGACATATTTTACACAGGGGGTATGTTACAGTAAATGTTACAGTGACAGTACCCCTGTACTGTCAGAGTGCTGTATGGCACGGAAATCAAATGTGCAAATGTGACTTTCCCTTCTAAGTTTATTTTGTTTTCATTTTTTTTTTGTCAGGCTTAAGCATAGCTAAGCATGTTTGCAAGGCATGGAGCATTGCTCAGCAGTACTTAAGCATAACAAAAAGCTATATAGAAATGTATGGCTGAAATCTTCACAGCTGAGTTAGCTGAATGGTTAGAGTGACAGCTTCATGTGCAGTAGCTGCATAGATCGAATACCACGACAAGCCATTCAGCTTTTACATCTGAAAACATTCCTATTTATATGTCTATTTTTTTATTGCCATAGTTATTGATATTTGTCAACCAGGTTAGTGCAGCTGGTTCAGAATCCCAGTGTCAGTGGAGATAACAGGTAAAAACCTCCAGTTAAACACAAGTGTCCAATATAGTTCAGTCACACACCAAGGTAATGTAGTTAAAGTACATAGGGTAAGGTCTTGTAAAGTAACACACAAAGACATAATAATAAACTATCAGTAATAAGTAATTACTATCAATATATATTTGTGTTAGTATGTAAAAGTCTTGTTTGCCCTTAGCTAAATTTTTGCTAAGCACTGCTTATACAGGATTTGTCTTAGCAATAATTAGCAATGCTCAGCTCCACTTTGCTGGTTTGAGCATTGCTAAGTAGTGCCATTCTAAGCAGTCCTCAGCTAAGCTATGCAGATTTGCACACTGCTAAGCAATTCTAAGCATTTATCACTTTAAGCACTGCTCAACTCAGCTTAGCGGGTTTGTCCACTGCTGAGCTTTGCTTATCATTTTTAAAAATGGTCCAGTGGTGGCAAAGGGAAGGAACATAGCCTTATTTAAGCTGCACAGGTGAGAATATAGCCAAAACATGTTGGTGTTTGACCCATGCAGGAATTATGGCAGGAGTTGAAGAGGGAGTGCACTTTCAGGCTCAGATCTGGGGCATGTTGGAGTCCAGGGTCATGGTTGGACTCCTAGTGAAAAAAACATGATGCCAGATTGCTGCAGGGCCAGTACCAGGGCTTTGAATTCAAGTCTGAGGCCTGGGACCATCTGGCACTTGAGCTCACCAATGCCACTGGAATCCCCTGCACTGGTGAGCAAATGCGTCATCATTATGATGACCTGAAGTGAAGGAAGGGGGGGTGCTCTTGGCCCAGTGGATCCAAGATGCTAGAGACAGGAATGCTCCAGAAGTTTATAAGTATAGAAACCATTGCTTTATGAATTTCTAGCATGAATATGTGATAGGTCTGCATAACGGTGTGTTTCCCTTCCCACAGCTGCAGAGGAAAGGACTCACAACTTACAGGCCCATGCAGGGTGCCTAGCGAGGATGCACCGACAGTGTAGTGAGTACAGACCTATCTTACAGTATATAGAACAATAAATAAGAAAAAGTACATTGTTTACTGCCAGTAGGTATAGTGTGTTCTGAGTGTACTTCAATAAATGTGTTCTTAGACCCACATTGATATAACTGAGTAATGCCAGGTACTGTGCAATACAGATTAAGGCATCAAACAAGCTACTATTGATGAGCAAAAGCTAATACTGTAGTAATAGTGTGTAGGAATGACTCTATTAATACTAAGGATCTTGTAATAAAGTACACCCTGACTGAAACTGTGAAGGTAATAAATGACATTCATTCATCATCTACGGGATATGCCATACACCTAAAGTCAGAATTTTGAATGTAATAAACCATTATGTCATGTCACCCTCAATAAAGTTCTTTCCACCAACTGTTGTGTTTATTCTGGTCTGTTGTTGAAGAAATACAATTGTCCAGGTGCTCCACAGCAAATATGGCTATGACACCATGAAGTGAGTGAAGTTTGGCTGATGAAGTGTTATGCTAAAGTGTAGATGTGGAGCTGTACAAGATACAATGCAATTTGATACATGTTCCGCACTAAGATCTGAACTGTAATAGTAATGTGTAATGTGTTATAGTGTGTTTCCCTCAGGATTGTCTTGTGTTAACCTTTGCATTTCAGCTATACATATTCCTAAATGTAGGTATACTGATGCAGGCAAGTATGAGGCTGTAATAGGCGGAGACTGCAAATATAGCAAGTGCAAGTGTATATGGGTAGGGTATGCAACCCAGTACTCCAGTATGGTCTGTACAGATCATACATATTCCCATCCACTAGAGGTAAAATGTGTACACCTGCATTCCAAGTAGTAATACAAAGTACACCTACTATCTCTGTTATGCATGAATCTCATGCATGTATGTTCAACTGTCACTGCAGACTGCTGTGACACTCTACTTATATTACCAGGTCAGACTTTGTAATCAAGTGAGTGTTAGGCACAAATCAGTCAAGCAGCACACAACAGTAGCTCAGTGTGATAAGAAATAGATATGTTGTTCATTTTTGCACACAAAGGTCAGAGTTTGAATCCAGGGACTGGTACTAAGATGTATTTATAGTAACAGACAAGTAGTCCTATTTGTACAGTCATGTAGTGTTAACAGATATTTTCTCCACAGGACTGATAGATAAAGAAATGTTTTCATTAGCTGTATGAAGGGTATATTAACAAAACTGTGTACAAATGTTATAATGTATGCCTGGTGTGTCTGTGAATGTGTGCCGATAGTCCAACCCCATGCCTACAAATGACAGCAGGATAGGTATATACACCATGCACTCTTCCCAATACATGTCTCTCAAGTGTCACGCTGTCATGGCTAGTGATCACTGTTGCCAATAACTTTGGACACAGATATAAATCTAGTTGAAGTATGCCAGTAGGACACACACACAACATCAGTGCAGGGTAAACCTTGATATTCATATATGTAACCCTGACATGTACAAGTCTCATGTAGTTATGTACCTATAGTTCTCACAGCTTGGCCCATGCCATTTCAGGTTGACAGCTTAATAGATATGTACATGCTACAGAAGCTATAGGGGACAGGTAGATGTAGAGTATTGAGCAGTACTGTTGTGAAAAATATAGCCTATACTGTTGTTAATGAAATGTTTTTCTCTTCCCCACCCCTTATCGGCATCACAAATTATTATTCATATATTACGGGTATGTTGTTCTCAAAACCTAGTGTTGGGACTTGTGTTGTATTATTGTTCATATATTTCAGTGGTTGCATACTAACATACCTTGTTGAAATTCCACTGTCGGTGGCTTGTTGTTGTAACTGTTACTGGCATGCTGTTACAATAATGGCTGTTATTCCATTTATGCATGTGTTCTGTTTGCTATGCAATTCTACTGTTCTGGGTTAATTGGAACACCCATACATGCTATTATAACTAATGTTGAAATGTTTTGTTCATGGCTAACCAATACACTCTGACAAACCTCAACACCATAGCACATTTGGGTAGGCCAATACCAGTTGATCTGCTTGTCCTGCCTCATCTGGCCATGGCACTGGGTCCTAGTACATCTGGGACCCAACTTGGAGCTGCCTCCTCTGCTGGTCCTGCACCACCCTTGAGTGGAATCACCTCAGGAGTCAGGCCCTGTTCCCCCTGGGCGTGGGCATGGAGATGATCCTGTCACCCATAATCAGCTCTCAGAGATGGTGTGCAGGGTCATCCAGCAGGATTTGGATGACCGCCTGCACCAGATAGAGGGCATACTGGTGCACCTTGAGGGGGAGCCTGGCCCTGGTGCCCAGCCCCCAGCACAGCCATCTTTGGGGCCATGAAGGGACAGTGGTGACTGCCCATGGGTTGGGACCTCAGTTCCACTGTTTCCATCCGAGTGCACTTGGTCCTCTGATTCCCAACCACCCTCCCCATCCAAGGTGTTTACCCCTCTCATGTATCATACACCATCCCTGTTTGCTGTCTTTTCTGTCTTGCTTGTCTGCAAATGCAACCTCTCCTACCCAACTTACCTCCCCAAAAGTACCTACAACCCTTCCCCATTATCCCACTCTCACCTTAAAAAAAAAGAAAAAGGGCATCTATCCACCTCAAAAACATTTCATCCCATACATAGCTCTCCATTTCACCCCCAAGTGCACTGCCATGAATCAATCATCCCATCAATTAATTAACAAACTTATGTCGCCCACATCCCTCCCTCTGGGGTGTGAGGCTCCAAATCCCAAATTGTCTACATCATGCACAGCTGTTGCTGCACAAGAACTGGAGAGCTGTGGTCCTTTCCTACACCCGTCCTGCACATCCCTAGTTGTCTTTCATATTGCTTGCCCCCATTTCACCACTTTCCTATCACCCCTTTTTCTTTTCTTTTTTTAGAAATAGAGCAGGTTTAAGCAGGAGTAAGCACTGTTGAGCATTGTAGCTCGTTATGCAAACCGGCTTAAAACTGCTTTAATCACCCTGTCCGATTCAGACACTGTTCTGCCCAGCAATAAAATAAACCAGCCGTAGCAAGTGTCAAATCCAGAACCCTCTACACTACTGTCAGAGCAATGCACCACTAGGCCAACTCATCTCTGGAAAATTAATGTTTTTTTAATATATCATGCAGTGCAGTCATGTAACATTAGGGAAAAAAAAGGCACCACTGCCAAGTATTGAACCCAGGACCTTCTGAACTATAGCCAGACCAATGCACCATTAGCACAACTGAGCTCTGAATACTTAAGGATTTTTTTCTAAATATATCATGCGATGCAGTCATGTAACATTAGGGAAAAAAGACACCACTGCCAAGTATTCGACCCAGGGCCTTCTGAACTAGAGTCAGAGCAACTCGCCACTAAGATAACTCAGCTCTGGGGAATTAAGGCTTTTTTTCTAAATATATCATGCAGTACAGTCATGTAACATTAGGGGAAAAAATACACCATTAACAAGTATTGAACCTAGGACCTTCTGAACTACAGTTAGAGCAATATATCACTTGGGCAACTCAGCTCTGAGGAATTAATGCTTTTTTTCTAAATATATCATGCAGTACAGTCATGTAACATTAGGGGAAAAATACACCCTTGCCAAATATTGGCCCCAGGACCCTCTGAACTACACTTCACTGCAATATACCAGTAGACCAACTCAACTCAACTCTGGAGAATTACTGGTGTTGTTACCAAGATATCCTGAGTACCACTGACACTACTTCTGCATATAATGCGATAAATTACAGTGTACCTGGGCCTGCAATGCAGACACCATACCAGTACACAAAGACATGTTGCTGGACTGGCAGGAGACCCACCATATCAGGTACAGCTGACAACTACACAGACTGTTGCAGAATGTCCACAGTGGTGTCACTTACATATGGCATGGTTGTCATCAAAGCTATTCTGCATGCTGATGTAATGGCAAAGCAATGTAGATGGATTTCACAAAAGCATGACAGACAGCTCAGTGTCACACATCATAGCCATCCAAACAAACATGTTCATGCCAATCCTGTGTAACACACTGTATGCATGCACACATGTCTTGCAACTACACCTCCCACAATAATTACTCTGTAGCTCTATCTGTAACATTCACAGCATGTCTGACATCTGGACATCCACAGTTCAGGGCCACAATCCAGTCTGTTGCATGACAACTACATGCTCAGCAATACAACCTACAAGTAACTGAGCCCTGCAATGTCCCGCAGACCTGCTTGCTGCTACCACAGTCAGTGTCACCCACAGTAGCATGTCAAAGGCCTGAAGGGTGGGACAAATGTCACAAATATCAATATGTGTCCTAAACCTCCACTACCACTGTCTGGATGGTAATATTACTTAACATATGTACCAGAGCACATGCCTCAGCTGGACTGTAATGGGTACCCTTACCCTGGCCATGCTGTGGCACAACAGCCGACACTGCTCCCTCACTGACATATACAGTTTGCTGTCCCCCAATGACTTTACAATCCCCAGTATGATTCTTGCTCAGAATGCAGCAGCAGTGGCCTGCCACACATGCAGCTGTATGTTCAGTTAACTGCTACAGACCTACTATAACTTCCAAACATCTAGAACAGAGCATCTACACAACATCCATACATAAAGGGTTGGGGGATGTTCCAGTGACAGGAACATGTATCACAGTCACCCCCTACAAACATACACAGCCGATACACCAGTATCAACTGCAGCAACATGCACATTCAGATAAAAAGGATGTATGACACTCACATCTGACTGTCTCCTTACTGAGCTCAACAAACATTGTTAAACAGTAACCTGCCACAGAATCACAAACTCTGTTAACAATGGCCAAACATGGTATGCAAAACTGTGGATATAACACATCAATCCAAACTGTGAACAGTATTTCTATATACTCTCTGTGATGCTGTAGCCCCCACACCTCGATAATGTCCTCCTCACAGGCCAGGAAAAGGGCCAAGGCCTACATGAAGGCCTTAATTATAGAACTTTGTTCCCATCCCATTGGCTAATGGCAATGCAACCCAGCTGTTCTGGATGCAATTAGCTAGTGGGAGTCACAGATTGGTGCACAGGCAATCACCTGTTCATGAGCATTACCTACAAAAGGCAAACTGCTGCCTATGGTAAACAGGTCTGACACTTTCTTCATTATGACAGACTGAGATTCTGTAGGAGGCTACAACTGGATTTCCTCTCACAAAGGAGTACAGCAATATACCAGGTATGTCAGAGAATTAAGCATGTAATGGAATGCAGAAGGGGGAATGAAGTCATGGGAAATAGAAATGTACAAAGCAGGTCTCAACCACATTTCTTGGATTGACATGTTGCTGTTAGCCTGCTGTCCAGCACCTACGGCCATCCCTTATGGCTCTGTCTGCAGTGACATAAACCACAGCTCTGCCCCCTGACTCACCACAGTAATGGTCAGCTCACATATGACTGCTACTGGATTGTCTGTTGTACAGTACTGACAGTAAGTACTAGTGGATACAGCTGACATAGCACATCATGTACTGTCAGTGAGCCCCTCTCAGTTTGTGAATGTCATACAGGCTTACTTCAAAGGTTGTCCAGGTGTTCCTCACAGTTCCTGATGTATTCTGGCTAGGTCACTGTGTACTCCACACCTGTATCTCATTGTCTGACACCTATAGCTAGCATACCTGGTGATCCCCTACAGCATGACAACAGGTTATAGGCACTGTTAGTGGGGGGACACTGGCTCTGCCTCAGCAGCAGTGTGTACATATTGTGCATACAATGTAAGGGAATGAATACAGTACCAAATATTAATGTACCATTATTGTGTTCCCAGAGGTCTGGCATGTCACATACATATTCCCCAAACTCTGTGGACAGCCATCACGCATTGTCCAACCTGTTTCAGGAAATCCACATTTCTCTGACAGGGGTTCTACATCTATCAGGCACGTGTACACATTCTGCAAATTTCTGGGTTTTGCAGTTGTCGGACACCTATGCAGAGGACACCCTACACCACATATGCACTGATCTCAATTATTTTGTAGCACAGCCACTGCTGGAATGTCTACATGCATGTATACTACCACTCACCTATTTGTCAGATGTAGACTGGATGACATGGTACTGTAACATTGCCCATAAGGGGCACCCAACAGTCAATGGCAGTGTTGGTTGTGGACACATAACAACTCAGTCTATTACAGCAATCAGTCCATATGTGGTATTCCTGGTACCATATGATGTTACTAGGCTATGGGCCCTGAGCAGCCATATGCCTAGGCCAGATGTTAGCCCATGTGTTTCCAAGGCAGTACCTGATGCCCCAGTCCAGCAGGGACACAGGTGGTATCCCAAGGGCGTATGTGCAGTTAACCATACAGTTATCCAAGTTATGCCTACAAAGGTGTAAATGGCTACCCTGCCTGATGTGGACAGGGTGCCCATTCCACCACAGTGTGATAGTGTGGGACACACATCTGAGCTGCCAACATGCCCAGTTCATGTGACATGCCAGGGTGACAGTGTGTGTGTGTGTGTGTGTGTGTGTGTGTGTGTGTGTGTGTGTGTGTGTGTGTGTGTGTGTGTGTGTGTATATTAACAGAGTGGAACATGACTTCCACTCGTGCAGCAGTCCCAGCAATGTGAAGTCCATGATCGCCTGGGATGCCACACTGAGGTCACCCCTGAAGAATATGTATGAAACTGGGTAGAGGATTGCCCTTATAGTCTATCAATGTATGATGGATGTTTAATGCCCTGGTAGGGAACCTCTGTGATGTCCCCAGCTGCTGCATGTGCTGTGTGATGTGAATGATGTACAGGGAATTAGACACAATAATGGGCCTCAGTGGGGGGAATACGGGGATGTGCATACCACATATCCCTTGATGACATACCCTTATGTATGACATGACCACGTAGAAGGTGTACCTTACAATAGGAGCAACATTGTGTTGAAATGTTATGTTGCCAAAGACCTGTGTCCACAGCTCCCTCATGACTGATTGCATGCCTAGGATGTTGTTAGTACTGTGATACTATGCGGGGACATTACTGTCCCCAAAAGGGTTGACACTTAAGGTCCTGGTATGCGGCCTGAGGCCATGTGTCTGGCAGCAGTCATGTATCTGTGTGAGACACTCCTAGGCAGATGTTGACAGCTGTAGGGCATCCAGTGATGGCACACACCATGCAGTCATCCACAGACATGGTCAGACATAGGCTAATGGCTTTTACATGCACCTCAGGAGTATACATCACACATAACAGAGGCCCAAACATGGAAAAACAGGTTACACACTTAGTCATGAGTCAACAGCCTGAGGTGGATTCCCCTATGTGGAACAGGTGGGTTGTGTCAGCAAACCGGTGTGCTACCCATATGGTAACATATGGTATGATGCATAAATGGGGGTGTTATGTCTATAACAGCCACTGGGGTTATACTGTCATAGAGTTTGTCCAGGTCAAGGTAGGCAATTTGCACTCTCATCCCCTGTCCATGGCTTTGGTGACTGTGTCATACAGGTCAACCGAGTGTAGCAGACATGAACCCTTCCTTGACAAAGCCTAAGTGTGAGTGATGGATTGTGTGCAGGTCACCACTGTGCTTGTTACTGGGGTTCTCTAAAAACTGTGCTATGGCCTTGCAGAGCAGCCTAGTTAGTCTGCTGGGTCTATCATGTGACTGAGTGGGGGAAGCAACATCTTACTCTAAAGGGGTAACAGTGGTCATCCAACAAATGGCTGGGACAAAGGTAGTACTCAGTCCTCCTTTGAATATGGTTCCTTATGGTGCTTTAAGGTTATGGGGATCATGTGGGATGCATCCTGTGCTGTGATGGGCTTCCATGTCAGATGTATACCATGACATTCACGTGGCAGTGGTGACCTGTTCCCTACATATAGGAGATGGGGGAGTTACTGTGGCTGTCCTGTTGTACTGATGGGGAAGACAGGGGGTGAGGCCTACACCGACTCTGTCAGGCATCCAGTATGCTATAGCAACAGCACTAGTATAGCTGATTGAGCTAGTTGAGCACCTCAAGTGAGCAGCTGCAGGTGCTTCCTGTGCTGTTTCAGACATATGTGCAGTAGGGGAGATGACTGTCTGTAGTGGATGTAGGCAATATAAGCTCTGTGTTTGTTGTGCAGGTTTGCAGGACTGATACCATTCACATGTACATGCTCCAGAGACATTGCTCCAAACTGGGCACCTGTCCTTACTTTGTCTTGGACAGCAGTTTGTCATCCCTGTTATGGACAGCATGTATTGCAGATGTCCACCAGACAGGTGTACATATCCTAGTAGAGAATGATGTAGACCTGTTGGGTATACCTGACTACATGCATCTATACAAATGCATATATAGCACTTGTGTGTATATGTGAATATTGTTGCCAGTCCTTAATGAGGGGATGGGGGCTGTGAGGATGTGTATACTCCCCCGAGTATGTATTCCAAGTTGGAGGTGTATGTATGGATGACCCTAGCTAGAAGGGTATTGTGGGAGATGGTGACTGCAAATGTAACCGCATGATGGTTGCTTTGCATAGAGGATAACACTGTAGGTATGCTGCAGTGGTACCCCATGTTGTGTAATGTCAACTGCAATACACCTTCACCTGATGTGGGGGTAGCCCCTGGCCACACCAAGGTGTTTGTATGTCCACTGTTGATGGCTCTCTGGCCATTTGTGTGCTGACATGGGTACATCTGACAATGTATGTTAGAGTCATTCAACTGACACAGGATCAGGGTACAGACCCGACTCCTATTATAAGTGATGTGGTCCATATAGGCCGAATGGGCTTCCTGGTCACATGTGTTGGCCAGTAGCTAGCTGTGATTTGAATAGGTGTGTGCTGTCAATGGTGAACTGCCCCTGAAGTGTCCCCTGTGCATCTTACTGCCTGTACAGTGTGGAGTTGTGTATGTGTCTCATATATACAGACACCCTATGTCCCATGGCTTTATCAGCTACACCTTGGTGTCTGAATGTATGATAGGATGGTTAACCAGGTAGGCTGGGGTGCTCTCTGCAGCTCTGAACCATGGTCTGTGTGACTGCACACATATTTCCAGTACCCAGGGTTAGGGCTACTTGCAATGAGGGCAAAGTAATGTGTACACCTCTAATATTTAGCTGCATGGCCTTCAATGTTTGCTGCACTGACACATGTATGTTAGTAGTGATAACTTCACCACTTTTAATAATGGAGTCACTATAGTGCTGCCAATAACCAGTGGCAGATGCATAAATACCAGTGAAGACAGATGGAGGCCATCTCTTGCAGAACATCGTAGTCTGTTTACCATATCATCCCAGACTCCCAGGTACTGGAATCCCTGGAATATAACAGGATAAATGTGCACATGTTAAGGGCAATCATTCCCTGATTGTATTGTGGCATTGGTCTAAGTGACAGCTAGGGACATACCTGCCTGTGGCACATAAGCAGTATGCTCAGTCATGTCTCAGTGTATATAGTCCAGGTATGTACATGTCAGGTGAGGCATACCAACATGTACTGTGACAGACCTATGACAGTACCTGTTTGTGAGAGACAGCACTGCGTACGCACTTTGGTGGAGCTTGCCACATGACACACAAGTAACTTTGACTGTCCACATACACACCCAGGTCAGAGGCACACCAGTGTGTTTCCACCGAAGTCCCCTATGTGTAACATGTTTGACATAGGCTGACACCTGTATGGCTGTGGGACACAGGTGTGTGTCCATGTGTGGTATGTGTTGTGTATGAATGTGGTGTTCATGTTTGACTCTGCCTCGGAGATCCACTTTCTTTGTGGATACACTATGTTGAGGACCACTACAGATGTCTGTGTGTGTTGTGTAGATGTGGCTGGTGTGTAAGGTTTACTGATTGTGTTGACAACCTATTTGGGGACAGATATGTGGCCTTGACAGGGACAGAGCATGGACTGCAGGTTACTACTGTCATTTCCTTTCTCACAGTGTGTTCCTTGCTGGTGTTTGTAGATGGCTGTCCATCCGTGCATATGAGTCTGGTGCTACACAATACCAGGACACCCATATCAACCACATTGGCTGGGGAAACTGTAGGACATTGTCAGCCATATAGTCCAGAATCTGAGGAAGGAAGGCCAGGGAGACCTGAAGGGTGGGCCTACAGACCAAGGGACTACTAATACAGTAGGAGGCTGACAACACAGCACACTATGTAGACAGGCTATGAACAGGCAGTAATAAGTGGAATGGGTACATGCATTGCAACATCGCATAGCACATGCAGCAAGTAGCATGAAACATCAGGATGAGGGGAACAACACATGCTGTATTGCCACTGTGTTGCTGATACCCACAGACATACTGTGCTGATAGATGGCAGGGTTATGATGTGGGGGTTAGCGGTGGATAGTGCTGGTAAATGTGGATGTGCAGGGTCTGTACATAATGGTAAGCAATGTATGCATTCCTGTGATGTGTTCCCCTGTTCATGTCTGTCAGGTGGGATGTACAGATGTAGCAACCCACTCTTCTCAGAAGCTGAGACCACTGCAACTCATGATCCCCTGAGACTCCACCAATGGGTGCTGTTGTCAAGGTTTTGTCACAACCAGCAACAATGCACTGCACTGTGGGCAGACCTGGTAGCGACAATGAATGATGTGAGCCACCAGAACAGGAGCTACGTACAGGTCCAACAAAGTGCAATTGATGTCATACAACATGCAAGGCAAAGGGCTGCAGTTGTGGTCAGGGACCATACTGACACAGGGGGAGGGCCTGCTACACAACCACCACTGTCAGCCACAGAGGAGTTCCTGGTACACCTGGGTTCAGCCAGCAGCTCACAGGAAACCATCACTACATATGTTGTGGAGGTGGGTGGCACAGATTCCACATCTGAGAAGTGTCCAGATAAGCCTCCAGTGGTCATCATGTTAATACTGCAGCACTCATAGTAGCAGCCTCTGCATACCTGTATGCATATGTGAGGTCAATCAGCATTTGGGGTTGGGGATTTATAATGCACACATGTGCACACATATTCTGAATGTCAGCAATTTGGGTAGTATCACAGCTTGTACTGTATATGTTGATAAATGCACATATTACCCTGTACCAATGCCACATGTGTGTGTCCTGACAATACCTCTCCCCCACAAATCTGTAGGTACCTCTGGTGCGGCTGGGGAACATCAACCTGTAGTCAGTGAGTGTGGAACTGTCATGTAATGGCTCACTTATACCCTTGGCAAGTTAAGGGCTTCCAGTTTGCCATGCACATGACTGTTAAGCATATCCATGTTGCAATATGTGCATGTTCACTTGTGGTGAGGTTTACTGCACTGCATCACATTAGTAATCACAGCAGCATATCTGCAGGAGCTGTAACATATTAGCACATAGTTTTGTATAGGTGTAGTCAGTCTGCTATACAGGGGTGCATTACTATTGTGTAAACAGGTGCACTGTGTGTTAGGTGAAGGCCCATCCCATACTCTGACTTGTCACGTATCTCACAGGTATATAATACTACCAACATTAACTGCATGTAGCTGCACTATATGTTGTTTGGGGCCTGTCCAGAGTGTGTCTGTTGTGATCTGATTGTGTGTTGTGCATGCCATCATTCAGAAGGTGTGATGTGTATAATGCCTTTGTGGCACCTCTTGCGTGTGTGTGTGTGTGTGTGTGTGTGTGTGTGTGTGTGTATCAGCAAACATTATAGTGCAGGTATTCATGGAGTCATGTTGTCTTCCCCTCGCAGGTGACCATGGGAGTTGGAGTGTGTCCCCCACACAACTTGATGTCAGTGTGTCATCAGACTCTGATGATGATGGTGGCCATTGTGAGGCACATGTGGGGTTGTTGGGAGCTGAATCTGTCCCATTGGTTGACATCACAATTTCAGCTCCAATGTCCCTGCACACATACCTAGTCCCCAGCAGCCACAGATATTGGGCACTCAGAGGGTGGTGGCACCAAACAGGGGAGTGTTGGTGTTGGAACTATGGCATCTGTGATTGTAGATACTATGCATAGCCAGAGATCTGCTGAGGTTCCACCCAGGCAGATTGATAGTGGTGCTCATAGGAAAACTGCTGCTCATCCAGCACCTGTCAGAGGTGTCACAGCACATGTCACTGGATGCCGGTTTCTCTCCATCATGGAGGCACAGACACATTGTGAACAGTACACCAGATGGATGCTCAGGGCCATGGATGACGCACTGCCTGGCATGCATGTCCCCCTCCATGGCATTGGTGATGCCTTACATCATTTCACTGATGTAGTGGATAGATGGTGGGGTGAGGCATTGTCAATCCTTAACCGGGCAATGTCTGTGCTTGAACACGTAGTGGGAGTAGGGTGTTAGACATGTGGATGTAGGTCAGCAACAACATCAGCCATGCACAGTCCCCCTCATGTAGTGGCAGTACCACCAGTACTACCAACAGGAGGGTGCTGTCCACACCACAACATGGCAGGCCATGGGCATGTAGTCCTGAGTGGTCCCGTGAGGGACACAGACCCAGGAGATACCAGTCATCATCAGGAAGAGTAGCGCATCTGGCCTTGGACATTGTGTGCCACACCTGGCAGAACCAGTTCCCATGTTCATGGCCAGAGATGGTGAACTGTACATTCTGCCATGTATGGTCCATGGCTGTCCAAAATACCCTCATGTAGGGCTAGCACATGGTTTGACTGTGTGCATGCACACATTCACACATGACTGTCACATGCGGGTCATCAACAGTTGCACACAGCTTCTCTCCATGGCCCAGCTGACCAGCACCCCTCCAGACGCACACACATGATGTCAACTGTATGACACAGCCTAGGCCTCTGCCAACCCCACACCTCACCCTGTGCATGTGATACCTGTGCCACATCCCTGCTATCCATACCATCAATGCAGGGACATGAGAATATGTGTCTGATGTGCAGGATGAATATAGTACAGGTAATGGCAGTGTGTAGTGCAGTAGTGTTATGGCCTGTAAGGTGCTGTCTGCTGGCAATTGTCATGCATACACATCAAGGTGTATGTACATTTGTGCCATAATGCCTTATTGCTGTTAATACCTCTGACTGACTGTTGTCTCACAGACCTTATTCTGTTTCAGTTCCAGGTGTCAGTATGTCTAACTCATACTGCCATTATGGGAGCCGAGAATGGTGGAGTGGCAACACAGAAACCTTTTCATCAGCAAGGTATGGCTGTATGTGTCCATGTTTACCAAAGTGTGTATGCTTGGAACAGTGTGTGAGGGACAATGGGGACAGACAGCATACCTTGCATGGATACCCCTTGACAAAGCATGCTACTCTAGCTACATGTCACCTGGGAGTTACGGAGGATCACAGGTTCACAGTTACAGAGGAGGTTACTACAGTACTGGCCCTGGGTCCCTTACAAGCCTATCTAGTACTCTATCCCCAACAGACTCACCTATCAGCATCTGTTGCCCCTGCTATTGCTTGACACACTTTGGACCCCTAGGACAGATTTTTTTTTACATCCACTCAACCTTGATGCAGTTGATGATGGTCTGCATGCTACCCTGTTTGACATTTTTGGGGAGTGCATTCCTGACACAGGGCAGCCTCTGGGAAACAAACCTGTCTATCCAGCTGCTTTTTTGTTTGTTTGTTTTTTTGCTGTGTCATATGTGATTCAAGTCTGTCATGCTGGTAATGTGCACAGAGCTATACTGACATATAGGGGGAAGCTGTTGAAGGGCTGAGCATAACATTGCCATCTAGGCATGCCACAGTCCACTTGTGGACAACCTGTCCAATACAGAGTGGGGCAGTACTGATTCAAGGCCGTCTGCATGGCACAGGTGTTGAAGGCCATGGATAACCTTTGTGGGTGTTAACATAGCCATTCCATTTGGTGCAGATGTCTGCATAGGTACATACCAGACCAGCCATGCTGCTAATATATTGTTGTACTGACTGAGGACTATGCAGAGGTAATGTCCACCTTTTGTCTGTATGCAGTCCCTTTACTTATGTGGTGAACCATGTCCAAGCTTTTTCTGACCACTGCCACTACTTCATGTGTGAATGCAACAGTGTTATCAACCTAAATAGCCAGGTCAGCCAATGCAGTTTGTGTGTGTATGGGGTTGTCGTTAATGTGGGAAATAGTGGGTCCATGTCCACACCATATGGTACAATGGTACTGCTTTCTGCATTCAGCTGGAGGCCAGGACCTGGCCACTATTCCGTACCCGCTGTATGACTCCATTGCAGTGTGTTAACATTGGTTTGTGGGTCAATGACAGACAGCACACTACTCACAGTTGCCACAGCTTTAGGCGGTACCTACATATTTGGGAAGTGGCAGTTTACATTCATGCCTTCATACATGTGGGTCATTGTGGGTGGAAGCTACGCATAGGGTGTACACATGTCTACATATTGCACACACATAGGCAAACACAGGGTAGGGTTGCCACCTTATCAAATGTGGAATGTGGGACAAATGTTGTAGAATTGTGACACTTGGCAGGACATACCATATCCCACAGCAAGTTCACCAGACAGGACTTCCCTTTGTTTACCAATATGACTGCTTCTCTGTGACATTTCTCATAGTTTTTTTTTTTTAATTTCTCCAAGTCTTTTGGGTTTCTAATACCATGATGGGAATGGACCCTATTCCTATATCAAAATACGATTAAAGTTCATGAAATTAGTATTGTTCCACTCTTTGATGTTAGCCAAAAGTGCTTTTTGCAGAACCCGCAATGTGCCCAGTAATGACGCCTTTTGCAATTCGTATGGTGTTACATGAATTGCTAACATATCTAAATATGACTGTAAATTCTTTTTTATAAGACAAGTTGCTCCTACTACTATTGGAATTGTCTGGGTATCTTTCTTCCACATGGCTCTCGTTTCTGCCTGCAGATCGAGGTATTTTATGACATTGTGTCTCTCTGTACGCAAGACACTGTAGTCACTAGGTGTGGCAATTTCAATAATCAATGCTACTTTTGTCTTCTTTTCTTGGACCACCATATCTAGTTTTCTAGCATCTATCTTTTGAACTGTTGGTATTGGGTGATCCCATGTGATGTAAACTTCATCATTTTCTATGATTCTCTGTGGCTCATGTTTCCAGTGTTTTTCAGCCACTTTGATGCCATAATGTTTGCACAATCTCCAGTGTAACAATCTCTCCACATTATTATGCCTTTCATTGTACAGTCCCTCTGCCATTAGAGAGTCACAACCAGCAATAAGGTGTGTGACTGTTTCCAGTTCAGTTCCACAAAACCTACATATGTCTGTTTCTCCCACATGTTCAATGGACTTAGTAAACCAGCATGTACGTAGCCCACTGTCTTGGGCTGCCAATATTAACCTTTAATTTCTTGATGTAAATTCACCTCTCCTTAACCATTCCTGCATTTGTTCTTGATCAACATGAGGTTCTTCCAGAAGTTTTCTATACTTGCAACTATATTTATGTTTTTTCCACATTTCTTGCCTTCTCACCTGGTCCTTCACCTTATATTCGTTCTTTTGTTTTTTAGCACACTCAGTTGCTGCCTGGTTTTTATCCACTTCTGGTTTGATGTCAATATGCTTCTGCTAAATTAAGCAAAGGTGTCATCTTAGATTTATTCTCCTCATGTTTCAAAACTTTCACCACATTTGGATCTTGTGAGGTCAGTAGATACGTTTGGAGTCCCATGATTGCAGATCTATACATGTAATCAATTTCAAGGAGGCCCATACCTTCTTCAGAACGGGGAATATATTATCTTGGTATACACTGATTTTTATAAATCATTTGGTGAGCATGAAGCATCCTTCTTGTTTTAATATCCAATCTAGCCAACACGTTTTGGGGCCAGTCAGTCCAAAACTATAAGTTAGGACAGGAAGAGCAAATTGATTTTTAGCTTGGATCTTGTTCCTAGGTGTCAATGCTGTTTTCAGGATTAATTTAAGTCTTCTAAAGTATTCCTTACTAAGCTTTATTCACATTTGTTCATGTTTTATTGCTGATCCTTCAACTGCCAAGTATTCATACACTCCCTCTTGCTCAAGTTATTTTATATTACATTCCTGTCCCAAACTGATATTTTCCTGGTGCTGCAGTTTTCTTTTCTTAAAGGTTGCTTTTGCACATTTATCAAGACCGAATGACATTCCAATATCATCTGAAAAAGTTTTGACAACCTACAGCTGTGCTTTCAGTTCTTCATATGATGAGCTATACAGTTTTAAATCATCAACAAAGGGAAGATGAGAAGTCATTAGACATTGTTGTTTTCTAGGAACCAAATTGTAGCCATGACCTAAGCTGTTAAGTAAACAGCTTAATGGATTAATGGCAAGGCAAAATAGCAACGGTGACAGGGAGTCACCCTGAAATATCCCCCTTTGGATTTTTATCCCTGGAATAATAATCTGTCCTTTATCATGGCTTAATTGCAAAGTATTCTGCCACTGTTTCATGGTTACTGTAATGTAATCAATCAGTGTAGGATGTACCTTATATATTTTTAAGCATTCTTTTATCCATGAATGTGGAATACTATCAAATGCTTTTTTATAGTCAATCCATGCCATACTTAGATTCTTCCCTTTCTTACAGTTCTCCACTATAACTTTATTTAACAACAAATGATCCTTTGTTCCATATGACTTTCTTTTATTACCCTTTTGTTCTACTGCCATAATTGAGTTTTCTTCTAAATGACTATAAACTCTGTCGGTGTCAATCCCCATGTATAGTTTATACGTCGTCAGAAGACAAGTTATTGGTCTATAATTTTTAGGGTAACTTGCAGGTTCACTGTTAAGTAAGAGCATTGTTTTTCTTGTTAACCAGTGCAGCGTCTGTTTGGGGTGTGCATATAAATAGTTCTTACTCATGGCTAGATCCTCATGTAAAGAAGTTAATACTTTAAGCCAAATGTTAGGTACTGCATCTGGGCCTGGGGTTTTCCAGTTAGAGGCTTTTCTCAACTTTGTTTCAATCTCTCTGGCTGTTATTTCATCCCATTTCATATCCTGTACCTTTGAACTTCTTATTCTTTCTTTTACTTCTTCTATCCATTTAGCATCTTTGTTATGTTCCACAGGCTATTCATAGCTACTTCTCCAAAATGTATCTACTTCCTCTTTTTTCAGTAGTCTATCAATTCCTTTTACCTTATTTCCCAATTCTCTATAAAACTTTTTTGGGTCATCAGTAAATTGCTTATTTTGTGCTTTTCCCTTATATTTATCTTTGTATCTTCTGAGTCATTCCGCCTGTTTTGAAATTTTTAGTTTGTTATCTCCAGTAGTGCATAATAGATCCTGGTCTCTTCTAATACTAGGCATTGCTTTTATCACATCTATCTTTCTTAATATTTTTGTTGATCTATTCCCTCTTCTATAATCTTCTAACAATGAGCCTTCTTGTCTTAGCTGCTTTATAGTTTTCTCTGTTCGATATTTCCATGATGGTATTCACTTTCGCCCCCCCTTTCCCTCGCTACCCTATGTTCCCATGGTAGAAGTTTATAAGTTATTAATTTAGCAGCACAGTAATATATTGTTTACTTCTGTTATATCGCATGGATCTCTATGGACAGTCCTAATTACTGTGTTCATTTGTTTTATCAAGCTTCTGACTTTTGGGGTTTTATTAACCTTCTGCAGTCTATTTCTCTCATGATTTTGATATATCTGTCTTTGTCTATTAAATCAAGCAACTCTTCTTTTAACTCCTTTTCTTCCATACTGAGGGCACATCCCTTGTTTTCTATTTCCTGCGGGCATTCTATAGAAAGTTCTATAACATCTTGTGGCACATTCTTTTCAATTTCATCCTGTGTCATCTGTTGATCTGTCATATAGGAACTTACTGGCCTATCACTCCTCAACATTGACTGAATCAGACTTTCCACACTTTCCTGTTCCTTTCCTTCCTGTCTAGCTTCAAGTGAACTTGTATACTGATTTCTTGTGGAAGGCTCCAAAATATCTTGATATGGCACCTGACCAATTGCTTCCTGTTCCACTTATTTCCCCTTAATTTGGATATCCACTGCTCTATCCTGTTGTGGTGCTTTCTGCATTTGATTTTCTACACTGAATCTTTCTCTTTGCAGCTGTTCCATTACCTCAATCTCTATTTCTTTGACTTCTCCATTACTAATCTCTTTTTCTACTTTTCCTCTTAGTCTTCTTATTTTTTGTATTGTAAAGTTTTCCATATCCTGATTCCTTTGCCTATATTTTTCTTCAAATATCTTTGGTGCTGCCCTTTTTGTATTAGTTAGATTTGCTTTCTCCTTTGCGTAAATATTACACCATATTAAATCTCTTTTCCTTTCCCCTGTCCATATTTCTTCTTCACATGTCTCCTGATCTTCTTGCTTTTCCTTATTCTAGGGACTCACTCCATCATGCTGTGATGTAGTCTGTTTTAGACCTTCTACATCAAATCCTTCACTTCGCAGGCACTACATAATTTCAACTTCTATTTCTTTAACTTCTGCTTTACTAATCATCCTTTCTACATTAAATCTTTGTGCTTTTAGTCTTTTTATTGTGAAATTTTCCATATCTGGATGCCTTTGCCTGTATTTATCTTCGAATATCTTTGAAACTGCCTTCTGTATATTAGTTAACTTGACTTTCTCCTTTGCATAAATATTGCACCATATCATATCTCTCTTTCTTTCCCATGTCCATAATTCTTATTATTATTTTTCAAATATCTCTAGGTTTTGGTCTTTATATTTTATCACTTCCTCAGAGGCTTCTTTTTTTTAAAGAGATCAAAGTTTCCTGATCTATATACTGTTTTTCAAAAATTTGTTGTATTAATGAAAGCACATTTTTATTTGAAGTTTGTAACAGTTTTTCCTGCGGAAGTATTTTTCTTTCCTCTAATTTCTCTGTTTATCATTTTAAAGATCTTGAGCCTGGAAATTATGGGCTTTTTACAAAATAGTAACAATACATAATTTCTTTCTTATCCTCAATAGTCCACTCTGTTGTCTTTATGGCTCTTCTTTGGCCAATCAAATTTTGTCGTTTTTGTGGACTACTTCCCTTTACAACAGGGAGGCCATCCTCCCCCTGAGCCTGGCCTGGCCCCATTGTAGGATTGTTTCCATATTTTGAGGATTCTACACTGTCATTTTTTCCAGTCCTGGCACCAGTGCACCTACACCTGGGCACTTTTTTATCCTGGGTCTTGTGCACCCAGCTATCTGTTTTTATTTTTGATTTACTTCTGTCCATGATATATGCTATATAAATACAGTCTATATATCAATGTCACTTTGATGAGATTTTGTGAAAAACAGGGTCCACCTTGTGAAGGTACTCATCAAGACTTGAGGATTAATTAAATTTCAGCACTACTATACTCCTTTACTTGTTGACTTTTAATCTCTCCATCAGGACCCCAAGACCATACCAGTAAGGTGCTTCTGATGTGAAGTAACTGCTCTATGCAGGAAGTAGGCAACCTTAGAAGATGTTTGTTGTCCTACACTCTGGGGACCTCTGCATTTTTTTTGTGTCATTGTCACAGGTCACACCTGGCTAAACAAGGACTGCAACCTGCAAGGTGGGACAGGTGGTGACCATAACCCCCACCTCTACAGATGTCTTCAGAATGACCTGATGTTTGCCATATATTTTTGTTTCATTTGGCATAACATTGTGGTTTTCCAGCAAAGTTGTGTGAATTCATTAAAGACTGATGTTACACAATACTGACAGATGTTTGCCTGTCAGACTTCATGCCCTTCAGAAAATGCATGCTAATGCACAACCTGTTATGCTATCTCCTATGTATGTTTGTCAGAGCAATATTTAAAGATTGACCCTAATATGTGGGCTTTGACTCCCTTTTCTGTATGGCTTTCTCCAGATGTCTTTCTGAAAGGGGTCAAGAGGTATGCTTGTGGCCATATCACAGGCACACTGCTGCAAGGGGATATACATATGTACAGACACACACACACACACACACACACACACACACACACACACACACACACACACAAACTCATGAAACACCCTTGTTGATAGTATATCCCCTACCTGGCTAGTTTTACATAAGATAATGTAATACACATAGCGCATGAACCACAGTGCTTATACAGTTTTGCAGTGTCTGCCACTACTATTCTGGAGTTAACAGGGTGGCACAGGCACACAAAATGGTATAGGCATTGCACACACACAGGCAAAATAGCCACGCTGCTACAGAGGATATGCATACACAGACCCGCACTCACACAGTCACCACTATTGAGATTACAACCCCTACCTATCTACTTGTATGTAGAATAGTGCTACGTCCTTAATGCATATGCCATGGAGCTGATATGCCTGGGGCATACCTCTCAACCTATTAGAACAATACATGTGGACAAAGCCTTCAATAATGGGATGATACAGGCCCAGAAATAGGGACAGGTTTTACATATTGCTCTTACAAAAGTAGATAACTGATAGGGGGACCAGTTTCTTATTACCATTACTTTTGTGAAGGGCATGAAGTCTGTCTGACACTCAGATGTCTGTCATTATGGTTTGACTTCAGCTCTTAATGCTTTGCCAATGATTGGCCAGGAAACCACACTTTTATGACACACAGACAAAATATATGAGGCAATTATCTGGATGTTCTGCAAAACTGTATACAGTTGAGAGGTATGGCCTGCAGAGTGTGAAACAGTGAATCTAAGTTTGATGACATCAACAGGCATGGTCAATTAATGCAAGGGCAGAACAGGCCTCAGAATGGTATAACTAACACACACACACACACACACATACACACACACACACACACACACACACACACACACACACACACACACACACACACACACACACACACACACACACACACACACACACACACACGTAGTTGGCAGTCTTGAGATTAGAACCCCTGCCTATTTAGTTCATTGTACTATAGTGTTACATATTTATTTTGTGCACCACAGAGCTTATTTGCCTGCAAAGTGTCCAGTGCTGTATAAAAAAGCATTATTAATTTGAGAATTATTACACAAGAGCGCATCAGTTATTTTTGATGTTATTTAAAGTTTTGGTGTCTTGTAGATATGTGCTAGATGCGCGTTTTAGACATGATAACTTGTATTTATGTGGGGTGGTATGTGAAGTTTTTTGAACAAAGTTAGTGGGCTGTAGCTTTAACTGTAGTTTAAGCAATCTGGCTAATTGGTTAATTAATTAAGTTGAATGTATATTAACTTATGAGTATGAGCCAGTACGTTTTGTCTGAAGAAGGAAAGACACTGTTTTTTCCGAAAGCGCTAATAAACCTGTTTTCAGTTTATAGCTCATTTGTAGCTCATGTTTTAATGTTAATTTCATTGTGGTTATACTAGCTCACTTTGCTTTTGTGTTTTCATCAGTTTGGACTTGTTCTTTGAGTGGTTTGTCTGTCCAATGCTGTATCTAAGGTGGATGACATCAGCAGGCCCTGCAATGGGTGGTTTACAGGGTGGAACAGGCATCAAAAGAGTTTAACTTACAAACACACACACACACACACACACACACACACACACACACACACACACACACACACACACACACAGTTGGCAGTGCTAAGATTAGTACCTCTACATATCTAGCTGTATGTACTATAGGGCTATGTTCTTATCGCATGCACCACAGAGCTTATATGGTTGAGGAGTGTCCAACAGTGCTTCTAAGGTGAACAACATCAGCAGCCCTTGTAAAGTAGGGCAATGCGGATTTTACTGGGTGGAACAGGTCTCAAAATGGTTTAATCTACAAACACAGTTGGTAGTGCTGAGATTAGAATCCCTATCTATCTAATTGTATGTACTATAGTGCTAGGAACTTATCACATGCACCATGAAGGTTATATGGCTGAGGGGTATCCAACTATGCTTCTAAGGTGAATGACATCAGTAGGCCTTGTAAAGTACAGCCACAAGAGGATATCCATAAACACACACAGACTGACTTGCCATTGTTGCGATTAAAACCACTACCTAGCTGTCTACACTATAGTGATATATACTTATCAAGTGCACCATGAGGCTTATTCGTGTGAAGAGTGTCTGACACTGTTGTTGGGGTGGATGGCATCAGTAGCTGCCAACAGGTAGGCCACTGTTGTGGATGACACTAGTATCAGGGCCATAAAATGGGTGACTGTTACACAGACATAGTCCTGTTGGGTATGTGTATTCTGCTGTAAATGTAACAGATACAGAAACACATACACACACAAGGCAGGTGATGTGAGATTACAACCCTTACCTCACTACTATTACACAATGGAGCTCACCTTCGTACTTACATGTGTCACTGCTTACAATTGGTGTGCAAATGGCTGCAGCAGTACTTCACTGTATGCCTTTCAAGGTTCTCTCTCTCTATCCCTCTCCCTCTCTCACTCTCTCTCTCTGTCTCTGTCTGTCTCTCCCCTTTGTCTGTCTGTCTGTACTTGTAATATTTGTATATGTTACCTATACATATGTATGTATATCACACTCATCAGATGCAGATATATCTTATATGTGCCACATACAGATAGATGAGGATAATCCTGTCTGATGGGGGTGGAGAAAGACAGTTAAGATGTACATAGCTGTGTGTATGCAAAGGCATATATTGACAGCACAGGTCTATAGTCAGATGTAGGTTTAGACATGGTCTGTAATTCTCTAAGTGTAGGAGCATGCCCAGTATGAACTTCAATAGTAACAGTGGGACTCCAGTCCAGAGCTACCTGTACTCTGGTCCAGGATTTTCTGTGCTACTGCCAGTTGGCTGTTGAACCTGTGTAAACAGTCCAGCATCTCAGTGATCTACTGGCTGAGGGCTCTCCTGGCTGTGTGCTATCATTATTAACTGAGTCATATCCTGGGGTAGGTACAGTGTGCATTGGACTGAGCAGAGATTTCCGTAATATGTGTGGTATATTCTACATAGCACTGTGATTTCCTGGTATGTTGGTGGCAGATCAGTAAAGAGTAATGTGAGGAACCACTAACAGACATTTGTTTACTGACTCCATACACTCCATGGAACTATGTTAAAGCACAAATTGTTCTGGTGTGCACATTCTACATTTGTCTGGCCAGCAGTTCCCCTTCCCCTTCTGTAGTCCAGTCACAGCTTTTGTCCACAGTCGCTGCTGTTATGTATTTGCAGTTATGGCAGGAGTGAGGTAGAAGTCATAACATCACACACAGGGTTACAGACTTCATGCCTCTGACTGTAACTATTTAGCAGGTTGTCCATCATTGTGCCCCACACATCTGCTGTGCTCCTCAGATGGTTTGTGTTGCACTGTTATTATAAGGTTACATGTTGGCCATAGCTCTCAAACTCTTGCAGGCAGACATCTGGGCAGGCCCCATATATAACAGTCAGACACAGGCTCAGACATAGGTTCATAGGTGTGTACTAGGCTAATGGCCCTGAAGCCTTTACAAGCCTAGCCCATAGAAGTGCCCTGCCATCATGCCGCTAGACGTTAGGTCCCAGTGCCTCTATCAAGTAAAGCCACTGGAGTGATCCCAGGGGTGAATTTTCTATTTCCCATCCACTCATCAAGATTTCTCTTGAAGAGGGTCAACGAGGTGCTCTGCTTGACATGTATGGGAAGTCTATTTCAGAGCATAGACAGTCACTGAGTGAGGAACCTGTCCCTCCAGCAAGTTCTGTTGATTGTTCTTAGATTTATAGGTTGGTACTAGGCTATCGGCCCTAGGGCCTGTACAAGCCTAGCCATAACAATTCCCTAGATGCTTCTTCCCACAATATTTACTTCCCTGGACCCCTGTCTAGCAGGGTGACTGACATGATCCTGGGGTAAATTTCCTATCTCCCATCCAGTCATCAAGGCTCCTTTTGAAGAGGGCCAAGGAGGCGCTCTGCTTGACATGTATGGGCAGTCTATTCCAGAGTATGGGGAGTCTCTGGATCAGGAACCTATCCCTCCAGCATGTTTTGTTCATTGTGATGACAAGGTTTAGGTCCCTGGAGCATGTGGCTCTGATGGATTGGGATTTCTTTAAGTGTAGCATGTCCAACAGCTATGGGTTTGACATGGCCTTGTATGTTAAGCAGAGATCACCTCTATGTAGACGATATGTGACAGAGTATAGCTGGAGTTCTTTTAGTCAGTCAGCATAGGGCATCTGCTTTAGGCCTGTGATTCTTTTAGTGAGGTGTTTGTGCTGCCTTTCCAGTTGTTGCAGATGTCTTATGAGGTACATACCAAATGGGGAGTTGTACTTCATGATGGGTATAATGAGGGATGAGTACAGTGGGACAATGACCTCCTTTTCTCGGGAAGAAAAGCCCTTAGTGATGAGGTGTGCCACATAGAAGGATTTCCTGACTGTTGCGGCGATGTGGTTATCGAATGTGAGACCACTGTCCACCTGTGTTCCTAAGTCTCTTATCACACTTCCGGTGTTTAGTGCACTGCCACCTATGTAGTAATTCATGTGTACACATTTTTTCCCAAAGGGGATAACTATACACTTCTTGGCATTGAGCTTGAGCCCATGGCTCTGGCACCAAGCATCTGTTTCTGTAAGGCCCTTTTGTAGAATATCCACATCATTTGGGGATTCAATAATGGCTCCCAGTTTGCAGTCATCTGCAAACTTTGTTAGCCAGAGTCCTCACTGTTGGCCTGTACTTCAGAGAAGTAGATGCCAAAGAAGACTGGTCCCAGGACTGAACCATGAGGTACTCCATTTGTCAAATGTCTGGGGCTGGATTTGGAGTAGGCTACTTTTTACAGTGTGTGTTCTGTCAGTAATCTAGTTAGCAAACTATCAAGTGGCGTAGGGATTTATGCCCAGCTTAGTAAGTTTATCTATGATTCCAGAGTGGGGGGTGATGTTGAAAGCCTTGGCAAGGTCCAGATAGGGTGTGTGGACTGTCTTACCCTCGTCCATGGCTCTGGAGACTGATTTGAAGAAGTCAATCAGATTCAGGGGACACAATCGGCCCTTCACAAACCCAAACTGGGTGGGGTCCAGTGTTTGAAGGTTGCCAATGTCTTTGTTTATAAGTTCCATGATAATACGTCCCATGGCCTTGCAGATCAGGCTTGTCAGACTGATGGGATGGTAGTTCCCAGGATTCAAGGTGGATCCCCCCTTTGTGGAGTGGGATAACTGTAGTTGTACGCCACTCATTGGACATAAAGCCTGAGGTGGAGCTATGATTAAATATGACACTTATATGAGGTGCCAGTTCATTTTGTAGTTCATGTAGTACACAGCCCGGGATGTCATCTGGTCCCATGGATGCTGTATTCTTAGCTTTGGAGAGTGTGTTTTTTACCTGTGTGGCTGTTATTACTGGAATTTGGCAATCTTTCTGTATTGAGATAGGCCCTTTAGGGGGTGAGAGGGGGGTGAAGTTGGCACTGAATCAATCTGCCAGGATATTGGCAATGTCCTTGGGATCAGTATATTTAATGCCATTCTTTTGTAGTGCAGAGCAGATCTGAGCATTGCCATTTAGTTTCTTGACATAGCTATAGAATGCCTTGTGGTTGTCTTTGGAATCTTTGGCAATTTTATTTTCGTAACCAGCTTTGGAGGATTTTATGAGGGATCTCAGCTTCTTACTGAGGCTGGTAAGGGAGTTTTTTGCATCCTGGGATTTTCCTATTTTCTGCAACAGTTTCTTCCTTCTGGTGTATAGTTTGTTTATGACAGGGGACCACTAGATTAGCTTCCTTTTTTGGAGGAGAGCATCTTGGTATTATTTGGGATGGCATGATTCATGCATGAGTGGATGTGCTCGTACAGTGTTTTAGTGTAGGATTCGGCAGTCAAACTTTCAGTTCCCGTCTACATGGGTGTCATGAAATTTGTCACTTCTGACTTGAGTAGCATGAAGGTGGCCTTGGAGAAGTTTTTTATGGATGTTTCCTTACTGGACGGTGGGGGTGGGATGTGGATGGCAAAGGTGATTAGCTTATGGTCAGACCTAACCAACGAGGGGGTGACCACTGGTGTAGAGCATCAATTTCCCCTGTTGGTAATGACTAGGTCCAGGATATTGGAGCCCCTGGTGGGACTATGGATTAGTTGATCCAGGGCATTGGAATTTATGAATTCCAAGAACCATTGGGCAAAGGTGTTGGTACGAGTAATATTCCCAGTTAATGGCAGGGTAGTTGAAATCACTCAGTATTAGGGGGTTTGGTTGCATCTTAATATTTTCCAGTATGTTTAGAAAGGTGTAGTGAGAATCTTGGGGCATGGTGGGGGATGTGTAGCAAGCTACAGTTTGGATTGCAGTCTTATCTAGTGTTAGTTGCACCTGGAGAATTTCAGATGCATTGTGTGGGCAACTAGACTGGAGGTGTGAATATCCTTGGTGAATATGGACACTCCTTCACCTTTAGTGTTTCGGTCCTGGTTTGGTGACT
The DNA here is from genome assembly GCF_019279795.1 of Protopterus annectens. Lineage (NCBI taxonomy): Eukaryota > Metazoa > Chordata > Ceratodontiformes > Protopteridae > Protopterus > Protopterus annectens. The sequence goes on from NC_056751.1 coordinate 805,509,558, forward strand.
GAAAAGTCTGGTAAGAGTTGTAGCCTGGTATTGCAGGGGTGGTCTCTGGACCCTTGAACCAGGTCTCAGTTACTGCACAGATATTGATGTTCTCCATTTTTAGAAATGCCTCAAGAGAGTGCATTTTGAGGTTTAGACTTCTAGCATTGAGTAGCATTACCTTCAGATTTTGCATACTTGTACCTGTTATGGTGGTGGTTTTGTCCTTTGAGCCTTGCCTAAAAAAGGCACTATAGGGGTAGCAAGAGCCTTAGCCAGTAACCTGAATCCCAGGGGTGACAGGTGCAGACCATCTCTGGCAAAGCATCGTGGTTTGTCGATCATGTCATCCCAGGTAGACAAATACTGGATCCCCTTTGAATGACACCAGAAGCTTAGTCAATCATTTTGTCCTTATACTGTGGTATTATTCTGGGCGAAGGTAGGATGCTACTCTGGGCTAGGGTCATACCTGCCTGGGCCACATGATCTGAGAGCTTTTCCATGTCTCTTGTCATGTAGTCCAGGGAAGTACATCTCAAGTCATTTACTCTAACATGGACAATGACGAGTCGCATTTGTACTTGTTGTGGAGTGACTTGAGTGCATGCATTATGTGGCAGATCCTGGCACCCGACAGGCATCTGACTGTAATTTTCTCCTTGTTCAGCCTGGTGAGTGGGACATCAGTGTGCCTGACTGTAGAGTCACCTATGACTAAAGTGTTGGGTACGTTGTCTTGCATTAGGGGCTGTTGTTGGGTGGCACACTGGTGTTGTGAGCTATGTGATACTTTGGTTGTGATTGGTGTTTGTGTTTCAGTTTCAAAGGTCCTTGTTGCTTGGGCAGGTTAATGTTAAGGGCCTCCATATATGTGGGTTTAGTGCTCCTATGTGTGGGTGTTGGTAGTAAGGCTTTTGAAGGGCTATGTGTTGCTTGAGGTGTAGTGTGGGTGTTAACCTTCTCCTCTTGATTGTCTAGCACAATCTTGGCTGGAGAGAGCTTTGCTTCCACTTTGGCTATGTAAGTGCATCTCTCACAGGTTGTAGTGTTGGGCGGTAGGAGGAGAGGGCTGTGTGTGTACATGAGGCAATTGCTGCATTGCCCCAGTATGCCCATATTCACTAGGTGGACAGGAGAAATCACTGGAAGGTGACCCTTGGGCATGCTTGGCTAGGTGTTTTTTTTTTTTTGTAAAGTACAAGAGCTGCTTTCCCTTACCTTGGCAAGGTACTTTGCAATTATAGGCTGTTTAGTGCCTACAATTAATTTCTCCTTATTAACAAGGAGAGTTGACTGTATCAGTTTAAGGCTTCCTAGTGCTTTCTAGCAGGATTTAGAGCAAGTGCTATTCACAGGGACTCCAAACAGAAAGAGTCAGGAATTAATGCACTCTGCTCCTACTCTCACCAGGATCAGAATATAAGTACAGATTCCAAGCTGTCACCTATAAAGCAGTTATTAAGCTTTCTGCTGATCATCAGTCTCCAGGAAATAAATGTAACTGCACTCCTTCTCTTACCAGGAGAAAACAGAAGCACTAATCCAAAGATGACTACTGAGAGGCAGAATGTGGGCTTTACAATAACTGGTGGTCTTTCAATAGATGCTTAAAGGTAAGATGAAAAAAATGGTTTATCCTAAACACTGCAGTGTGCACTAGAGGAATTAGATGTGAAAGTAGGTAACTTAAGTTTTACCTGTCTAAAAAGTTAAGTTTTAGTGGAGAGTTACTATTTTTAAAACAGCAAGATAGATTGAAAGGGGGTGGTCACTATTGCATTCTGATACTATGGAATACAGTAGGATGGCTAATAAATTTAAATAGTTGAAGGGGAGTGATTTCACAAAATGATAATTTTGTGCTTACTCACACAAGCCAGTAAAAGCAGAGAGGAAATGAGATATATGGTCAAATTAACATAAGGGGCAGGCAACTAGAAAGACAGTGGTGTTTAAGAACACAACAGTAACTGCATGGGAGGGTGGGAAAATTATTTCTGTCTGACTCACAAGAGACAGAGCTGTGGTCTATTTTCAAGTTTTAATATGCAGTTAAAAGCAGAATACAAGTAAAACACAAGGTAAAGAAAACAAATCACAGTTTTTAAAATAGAAACAGGCAATAAAGTAATACAAAATACAACAAATAAAAAGTAAACTGGCTTTTCCATCACAGCAAAGTGTAGCAGAGTCTGGGTGAGCCTTTCTAGTAAAGCTCTGAAATGTTTTATTTTACCCCTTAAATAGGTTTAGTTCCTAGCTCCACCCCATCAGTTCACAGATGATTAACCTTAACTGACCTCTTCTATCTTATATGTGAGTCTTTAATTGACCTGTTCTAATTTCTGCTTGACTCACAAGAGACAGAGCTGTGGTCTGTTTTCAAGTTTTAATATGCAGTTAAAAGCAGAATACAAGTAAAACACAAGGTAAAGAAAACAAATCACAGTATTCAAAATAGGAAAAGGCAATAAAGTAATACAAAATACAACAAATAAAAAGCAAACTAATCTTTCCCTCACAGCAAAGTGTAGCAGAGTCTGGGTGAGCCTTTCTAGTAAAGCCAACAATTTATTTTATTTATTTATTAACCACGAAAGTCCAACTTGGAACAAGCCAATTCTCAGCAGAGGCTTGGGGAGAAATGCTCCAGACGCATGTCTTTGTAACGTGGGAGGAAACCAGAGCACCCAGAGGAAACACACACAAACGTAGGGAGGACATGCAGACTCCGCACAGAAGGCACCCCAGCCGAGAATCAAACCGGAGAACCTCTTGCTGTGAGGCAACAATGCTACCGCTGCACCACTGCGCCATAATGAAGTTGAGGTCTCTGGAGCATGTGGTGAGAAGAATTGGGATTTCTTTGGATGCAGCATTTCTAACAGAGCTGGGTCAAGCATGGCTTTGTAAGTCAAGCAGAGATCACCTCTAAGTAGGTGATATGAGACAGAGAATAGCTGGAGCCTTGAGTCTGTCTGTGTAGGACATGTTTTTAATGCCTATGATCCACTTTGTGAGGTACTTCTGTGGCCTCTCCAGTTGTCTAGTGAGGTACATGCCAAATGGGCCATTATACTCAATGATTGGTCTAATGAGGGAAGAGTAGAGAGAGATGATGACCCCTTTCTTCCTGGGTGCAAATCCCTTGGTAATGAGATGTGCCACATAGAAGGCCTTTCCGACTACAGCGGCAATGTGGTGGTTGAAGGAGAGGTTGCTGTCAACATGCGTCCCTAGATCTCTTATAACTCCTTTAGTGTTCAGTGGGCTCCCATCGATGTGGTAATTAGTGGGAACTGAGTTTTTACCAAAGTGGATGACTACGCATTTTTTGGCGTTAAGCTTAAGGCTATGGTTTCGACACCAGTCATTGGTCTCAGTGAGGCCTTTCTGTAGGATGTCTGCATCACTTGGGGAGTTAATAATGGTTGCCAGCTTGCAGTCATCTGCAAACCTGGTCAGCCAGAGTCCCTTTGTGTTGGCCTGGACTTCTGAGAAGTAGATGCTGAACAGGAGAGGACCCAGGACCAATCCCTGTAGTACTCCACTCGTGACTGGTCGGCAGTCTTACTTGGAGTCCACTACTTTCACACTCTGTGTTCTATCTGTGAGCCAATTTGCAACCCACCTAGTGAGAGGTTGATGCCTAGTTTTGTGAGTTTATCAATAATTCTCGAGTGAGGAATGGTATCAAAGGCGTTGGCCAGATCAAGGTAGGCTGTATGCACTGCCTTGCCTTCATCCACAACCCTGATGACTGATTCAAAGAAGTCAACCAGGTTGATCAGGCATGATCTTCCTTTCACAAAGCCAAATTGCGTGGGGTCTAGAATTTGGAGATTTCCTATATATTTGTTACTCAGGTCCATGATGATGCACTCCATAGCTTTACATATCAGACTCATCAGGCTAATGGGGTGATAATTCCCAGGGTCTGTAGTCACTCCCCCTTTATTGAAAGGGATGACTGTAGCAGTGCGCCATTCAGTAGGGACAAAGCCTGAGGTGAGGTTGTGTCTGAACAAGTCACATAGATGTGGTGCCAGTTCACTTTGTAGTTCATATAGAACACAGCCAGGGATATTATTGGGTCCCACGGAAGCTGCATTCTTGGCATTGGACAATGCACCTTTAACCTGTGCTGAAGTAATGCTGGGTGCCTGGCATTCTTCTGGTATTGTGATTGATCCTTTGGGGGGGTAAAGTTGGCACTGAATCTGCCGGCTAGTATATTGGCAATATCTGTTGGCTGAGTATAGGAGGTACCATTGTGCAGTATCTCAGAGCAAATCTGGGTATTGCTGTGGTGGTTCTTGAGATAGCTATAGAAGGCTTTGTGATTGTTTTTAGTGTCTGCTGCAATTCTGCCTTCATAGCTGACTTTAGAGGATATGATGAGGGATCTCAACTTTTTGTTGAGGCTAATAAGGGACTTCACCTTTTTCTGCAACAGTTTCTTCCTTTTGTTGTAGAGTTTATTAATGGCAGGGGACCACCAGATTGGCTTTCTCGTATTGGAGGAGAGTGTCTTGGTTCTGTTGGGTATGGCTAGTTCCATGCATTTGTGTACATGTTCGTACAGTGCATTGGTGTATGATTCAGCAGTCATGCACTATTTTTTATTGGCATGGGTGCCGTGAAGTTAGCCACCACTGTTTTTAGGACTCCAAAGTCAGCTTTGGAGAAGTTTTTCAAGTTGGTTACCTTTGCAGGGGTTATGGGTGAGATGTGCATTTCTATGGTGATTAGTTTATGGTCAGGTCTGACCATGGAGGGATTGACTATTGGTCTAGAGCAACGGTCACTCATGTTAGTAATAATGAGGTCAAGGATGCTGCTTCCTCTAGTGGGGGTCAGAATGACCTGGTCCAGGGCATTGGAACTGATGAATTCCAGGAAGTGTTGGGCCAGTATATTGGTGCTTGAGTAATTTTCCCAGTTGATGGAGGGGTAGTTGAAGTCTCCTAGTAAGAGTGCTGGGTTGGACCTTGATAGATTTCAGGGTACTTAGGAACATGGAGTGAGAGTCTAGGGACATGGTTTGGGACCTATAGCAGGCTATGACCGGAAACCCAGGGGGTGACAGAAGCAGGCCATCTTTGGCAAAGCATTGAGGTCTGTCAGTCATGTCATCCCAAGCAGACAGATACTGGATCCACTTAGAATGACACCAGAAACTTAGCCAATTGTTGAAGTCAATCATTTTTTGTTTGTACTGCAGTATAATTCTGGGTGATGGTAGGATACTCCTCAGGACTAGTGTCATACCTGCCTGGGCTACATAATCCAAGAGCTCCACCACGTCTCTTTTCATGTAGTCCAGGGAGGTGCATCTCAGGACATCATCATCATCATCCCCCTTTTTCCCATTTGCATGGGGTGGGGGTATCGTATTAACTGTCACCAACTCTCTCGATTCAGTGCCACTCTCCTGCCTTCTTAAACACTCATGCCTGACTGTCGCAGATCTTCTTTCACACAATCCATCCATCTCTTTGCTGGACGCCCTCGCTTCCTCTTACCTTCTTCCTGTCTGTCCCAAATCTCCCTCACCAGATTGTCTTCTGCTTTTCTACACATGTGCCCATACCATCGTAATCTGTTTTCTTTGATCTTTTCTGCAATTGGAGCTACTTTGGCTTCTGCTCTTATGTCCTCATTTCTTCGCCTGTCCCGCAGTGTGCATCCTACCACCTTTCTCAGGCACTTCATTTCCATCACCTCTAGCTTCTTCAACTGTTCTGCCTTTACTGCCCAGGTTTCTCTACCATACAGTAGTACTGGTCGCACCACTGTCTTGTACACCTTACTTTTCAGCTTCTCTGGCATTCTTCTGTCATATACTACACCTGAAAATCTATGCCATTGGCCGCAGCCCCTCTGATTCTAGCTTTGACCTCTTCATTCAGACTACCCTTCTCCTCAACCACCCCTCCCAGATACTTGAAGCTGTTTACCTGTTCCACTATCTTCCCATCTATCTCTATTCTCAGCATCTTCTGATTTCCCCAATCTGCTGCCATTACCACTGTCTTATCTGTGCTTAGTTGCATCCCATGTGCCTTCAGATTTGCATTCCATTCTCCTATCCTTTGCTGAAGTTCTAGATCAGAGTCTGCCTGTAATGCCACATCGTCTGCATACAGCAGCTTTGTTGCATTGACCCCTACAACCTGTTTGCTGATGTAGTCCATTACCAGTATGAACAGCAGTGGGCTCAGAGCTGAACCCTGGTGTAAACCCACTCCCACTGGGAACCCCTTAGTGAGGCCAAACACTGTTCGTACTTGAGTCACTGGGTCCTTGTACATAGCCTGTACTAATTCTACCAATGTTTCTGGGGCTTCAAACCACCGCAGTACTGCCCAGATCAGCTTTCTTGGGACCTTGTCATATGCTTTCTCCAAGTCTAGGAAAGCCCAGTTTGACTCTCTCCTCTTCTCTAGTTTCTTTTCAAGTATCTGTCTCAATGCAAACATCGGGTCAATTGTGCTGCATCCTGATCTGAATCCAAACTGTTCATCTCCCATCTTACATTCTACTATTCTGCATATCCGTTTATCAATCACCCTCTCCAGAACTTTCATGCAATGTGGTAGGAGTTTGATGCCTCTGTACTGTCCACAGTTGTGGATGTCCTCTTTGTTCTTGTACACTGGCATGAGTATGCTTATTCTCCAGTCATCTGGAATACGCCTTTCTCTCCACACTGCAATTAGTACCCTCAGGAGCCATTTCTCCCCTAGCTCAGGACATTCACATCCAAATGGACAATGAGAGACTCATACTTGTACTTGTTGTGGAGTGACCTGAGTGCATATTTTATGTGTCGGATTCTGGCACCTGATAGACAGCTGACTGTTACCTTCTCTTTATTCAACCTAGTGAGTGGGACATCTGTGTGCCTCACTATTGAGTCACCTATGGTTAGTGTATTGGGCAAGCTGTTTAGCCTTAGGGGCTTAGGTTGAGGGGCACACTGTGCAGGTGAGTTATGTGTCCTGTGGTTTGTGCTGTGTTGTGGTGGTCGAGTGCATTTCTGTCTTGGAGGTCTCTGCCGTTTGGATAAATTTCTATTGAGAGCCTCCACGAAGGTGGGTGTGTGGTTTGTGTTTTTATGTGAGATCTGTGATAGTGGGTGTTCTGGAGGGCTATGTGTTCCATGTGGTGTGGTGCAGGTGTTGACCTTCTCCTCTTGACCAGCTAGTCCAGTCTTGGCTGGAAAGTGCATAGCTTCCAATTTGGTGATATAAGTGCATCTCTCATAAGTCTGAGTGTTGGGAGGTAAGAGGAAAAGGTTGTCTGTGTACATGAGGCAGTTGCTGCACTGCCTCAGAATACCCAAGTGCACCAGGTTAATAGGAGAAAGCACAAGAAACTGCCCTTTAATCATGCCAGGAGGGGAGGTCATAACTACTAAGTACTGGAGCTATTTCCATGAAAATGACTAGTGCTGATGGCACTTAGGTGTGTTACAATAATTGCTACAAAACCTGTTGAAGTGCAAAGTGATTAGGCTATTTGAAGTGCAAGAGAGACAGAACTAGCAAGTTCTAAGGGGACAGGGTCTTAATATTGCTCTTCTAAATGTAGACAGTTGGTAGAACACTTTTGTATTAGCTTGCATTTTCTTATGGATATGGCATCTGCATCTCAACTGTCAGTCATCGATGTTTTCACATCAACCTTTATTGGTTTCCATATAGTTTGCCAGGCAAATGCAATGTTATGACAAGCAGAACAGATATATGAGGCATACATCTGGACATTCTGTGAAACCCTGTCATTCCAGAGATATGGATGGTGCTGACTGACTTGTTGTCAGTACTGACACAGTAACATAGCAGCCTTTATATCCTGGTGCTAGACTGACTTGTCACAGCCTGCTGTTCTTCTAGGCACTGTGTAGATTACTCAGAACTGTGTACTGTCCATATGTGTGGCCTCCTGTCCCTCCATTATCCAGCTTTCCTGCAGTAACAAATATTGACTTCTGGACAGTGTGTACAACTCCTACCATAGGTGTAGATGACATGCAAAACAGTTGGCACAGCCAGTCTCAAACCATGGGCCCTGTCAACCACAGTACTTTACTTAAAACACTAAGCCACAACAGCCACCAGTGAGTGCTGCCTACTTCCTGACACTATTAACCACAAACATACAAAGCATATTGAAACCTGCATATTGTAGAAATGGAACAAGTTATCAAGTTGATTGTGACAGCCCTGGGAATGTGTGGTCTGCTGCCATTACCTTACAAATATAAATGTTAATGCAGTTCTATGTGAACACGGTGTGTTGGAGGGAGGGGAGCATACCTCTCAACTGTACACATTTTCACAGACTGTCCAGATGTTTGTCTGATATTTTGGGTCCATTTTTCATAAAATTGTGGTTGTGTGGAAAATTAATGTCAAATCATTAAAGACTGAAGTTAGAAAGACATGACAGACATTTGAGTTTCAGACTTCTTTCCCTCCAGACAATTCATGCTACTGCAACACCTGTTATTCTATAAACCTTCTATGTTTGTAAGATCAATATTTAAGACTTGTCCCTGTTTTAGGGCCTTTGCCCCACATTTCTTTATGGCTTTGTATGGATTTCTTGCTGTAAGAGGTTTAGCGGTATGTATGGGACTCCAACATTTACATCCATGCATTTGTCCTATGACCCCTGCTGTTTGTAAGTCCCTCACATAGTGCAATGGATTTTGCTGGCTTGGGGCCTACTACATATTGTGGGACAGCCAGTATTTGGGAGAGAGTTCCTATTGTCCCATATAGCTGTCCGTTGTCTGTTGCTATCCTGGTAACCCAATCCATTCCCATGCATACATGAAGCAATACCATACATATGCTGCTACAGTCTACTACTCCATTCAATTATTGTTAAGAAGAGTGACTTACCTTGTGCCAGCAGCAGTTGAGATCACAGTACTTCAGGGCTGACTCTATCACATGCACACAGTACACAGCCTATACGTGGTAAGGTATAGGTAGTGTGATGTGGCTGGCATCCATTTTACTGTGTGTATATGAGTCAGAGTGAGGTTTCAGTCCCTGGGTCCCTAGGGTGTCAGTGTATGTGCTATGCATTTTCTCTTTGCCAAGACCAGGGCGTACTGGGCATACCTACAGCTGCCTACAGGGACAGGCTCAGGGGGTTCCTCCTCCAATTCCCCTTGTGCCTGTCGGGATCTTGGCAATGGTGGAGGGCTGTGTGTCCCTTCCATGGGGTGATGTTCCTGCCGCAGCTGTTTGTGCAGGATCATATTGTGTAGCATGGCAGATACTATGAACAGGTGTGCACATGTGGCTGGAGAGTACTGCAAGGGTCTACCAGAAATATCAATGTAGAGGAACCGTGACTTGAGTGGCCCAAATATGCACTCTATGATGTTCCTAGTTTATGCGTGTGCCTCATAATGGCAATCTTCACTTGGTGTGTGTGCATTTCTGATGGGTGTCATCATCCACAGTTCCAGTGCGTAACCAGCATCCCCCACTAGATAGCCATACAGGATGCCCTCCCTGGTAAATGCCTGGTACAGCTGTGATGCATGCCAGATGCAGGAGTTGTGATAACTGCCAGGGCTACCAGCACACACATTGATGATAATGCCCTGGGCATTGCACACGACTTGGCAGTTGATGGAGTGATACCCCTTGTGGTTGATGTAAACACTACCCTCCTCACCAGGTGGTGCTTTGATGTGTACATGAGTGCAGTCTATGGCACCCAGTACACCTCTGGGTAGTGCGCTACATGGTGGAAGAGACGCATATTGTTGGTCCTCTCCTCAGGGGTGTTGGAGAAATAAATGTGCTCACTGGCATGTGTTAGCATGACATCCAGGAACTGGTGGAGTACCCTGGATGCAGATGCCTGTGAGATCCTCATGATGTCCCCAGTAGGTCTTTGGAAAGTACCTGTAGCTAGTATTCTTAAGGCTACACATACTTTTGTTTCCACTTGGATGGGTTCCGCTCTTTTGGCTCTGGGTCTGAGGTGAGGCCGGCAGAGCTCGGTGAGTTGCTGTACTATGTCCCTGTCCACCCTGTAGTGCTCTACTATCTCCAGCTCATGTAGCCCCTGAAAGGTTACCCTGGTCCTGAACATTCTTCTCCTCCTCAGTCTGGGCCTATTGTTAGCATCATCATCATCATCATCATCACTAACCTCAGCCTGCAGCGCATACAGATGTAGCAGAGCAGCAGCAGCCTCTATCATTTTGTCTGTTAAAATTCCCAAGTGTGTACTCCAATGATGCAGAGTATGTGGGAAAAATCAGATTGAAGGGTGTATGCATGCTTTATACTGGTGTGCTGCAGATGTGTGACTGGCTATGATATATTGTACCTGCCAGGTATATTACTGAGGGGTTTGAATGGGCCAATGTGAGTGGAACATGGCTTATCACTCATTTATGCTTGATTGGCTTTTCCAGGCTACTTCCCCCTTTTTTATTTCTCATTTCTTCCACTGCTAAGCTGCACTCTGCACAAACCTGTGGAGCTAGCATAAGCATTGCTGAGCAGAAAGAGCTCTCCCCTGTACACAGTCACACTTAGTTTTTCTTTAACCAGATAAAACATGTGCCACGGGGCTAAGCACAGCTTAGCAGCCTCAGACACACGCCCCTGCTTAGCTGTGCTTAGCTGAATGCAAACAGGTGCCGCTAAGCTCCAGTCTGCTTACACATACCATGACACACCCTTTTCATGTCAGCTGTCTCTTCTGCCTACACTACCATGGTTCTAGCCCTTACACAGTACCTGCTGACACGATAGCCCATTTTGCTATTCAATATACTTGGCTCATTTATATACACCTAATGGCATATACCCTGGATATTGCACTACACCAGAGCCTATGTCTTTAGCAACCACTGTAGCCTTTAATTGTATGACTCTGCATGCTAGCCACTATAATGCAATAACTTTGTATAGCTGTATATTTTATATTTTACACTTTTTATGTATTTATTTATTTATTTATTTTTGCTAAATGGCATATTTGTGTGTCACTGTACACTGCTTAAACATGGCATATGTATTAAAAAAAAGGTTTAATTTTTAATATATTGCATTACTTTTTTAACTCATTGGCTATAGTTTTGGCCATTTGCATGCCTACTGGACATTATACCACCTTTTATTTGGGCTGTTACAGCCCCTGTTTAATTTTTATCCTCCAGTACACGGTTTCTAACCACATACATTTTGGAGGCTTACATGGCACCTACACAGGTGACTTTATGCTTCCAGAATCGCAAAATCACCTCCTTTGCATGGTTTTTGCCAGCAGATGAGGTGATTTGCATTCCGTGGATACCTCTATGTCTGCATGGTATAAGGAAGCTCATGCAGGCCCTGAGCCTTGTTTCCTGGATCACTCAGTTGCCATGTTCCATGTTCACGTCTTACCACTATTCCTACATGGAGAATCATTGCGTGTAGTGTTTACTGAATTACCTCTCATGTCTAAAGGCAAGAAATTACCTTTTTTGTATAAAAAAAATACATGCAAACACTTTTTTATACAAAAAGAAAAGGTTGATTCACACCCATTTATAAATAAAATCTTAAAAGAAAATGCTTCCAAACATGGAAGAGTAAAGGTACTGAGCCATGTATATAGCATTAATGCTCATGGGTGGGCAGGAGGCACTTGCATCACATTGGGTTATAACTCTAATTAAGCTGGATTAGTGTAGGGCAAGTAATTGTAAATTAGTTATGTAATTGCCAAACTGTTAAATTAGCAGTTTGGCAAAAAAAAAAAAAAAAATTACTTTTTATAAAAATTTCTTAATTTCCTTCCCAGCAAGAGAATTGAATGAACAACTAGCACTAAACTTTCTATAGCATGCATTTGCTGTAATGTTTCACTACATCTGGATAACCCATAACTGGTTCAAGCCAAGGTTAAGCATAACTAGTAGCCTGGTTTATGCACATGGCAGAGAGAGAACCACAAAAGAGTCTGCTGGGAATTTTGTATGATCCGTCCTCCACCAAAGAAGTTCTTTTTTTTTTTAAGCAGCATCATGAATACAGTAAACATGTTTTACTAAACAGACTTAATTTCCTCTCTTACACTTACTCTCCCATAATCCAACTTTTGAGTTGTAAAACACATTCCGTAGAATCCTCATCTGACCGTAACGATTCCAGTACACACGCTGGCCATGTTTACAACAGTGGATCTGAGATGAACTGGTTCACTTCCCTTAAGAGATAAATAATATATACATGTATGCATCACCAATTACAGAACGTAGCAGCATTTATATTTACAGATGAACTCATTTCTATTCTATAGAACATGATCAAATAGTAGAGGAGAGCAAAAACAGGTTTTGAACCACTTGAAGAATTTCATGAATCAGGCCAATACTTTTATAATGCGTGACCTAACTTATCCAGTCACTAACATGAATTGTTTGTTAAATGTCCTCTAACAGAAGAGATAACTTCCTCCTTAATGAAATAAGTATAGCAGAGTATAGTCAGCTATCTGTTTCTCTACATATGGCAAATCAAACCCGAGATAAAATATTTTTTTTATATCCAGGAGCCAGGAAGATGTGGTGTTTGTCTTTCGGCTTTTTCCAGTAAGGGGTCACCACAGCGGAACTCCAGTCCACTAATGATTGGCAATAGATTTTTACAAAACGCCAAGGTGCCAGCTCGATGACCAACCTTCAATAAAGGCACACCCTTTTACGCATGTCTTTCGAACGCTACCCAACCGCGGGGAGGACATGCAGACTCCACACAGAAGTCACTCCCAAACCCAGCCGAGAATCGAACGGGAGAACCTCTTGTGAGGTAACAACACTACTTCTGTACCACCGCGGTAAGCCAGGAAGATGTGTATTGAGCTCTTATATCCATTCGGGAGATTATTTCACATTAGTGTTGTGGGGTAAATACAATTTTCTGCAAGAAGCTTTATTCAAATTATGTTCTTAGCCAAATAGTTGCACAGAGAAATCTGTTCTTAACTGGACCAAATACTTGGCAAAAATTTAAAAACAAACCCTTTTGGTGGAACACTCGTATAAGTAAAATGTACAACAAAATAAAGTGCTCAGTTTTGTAGGTGGTCATATACATTCTGTTTTAATTGGGCACTCAAACATAATAGAGAAGGACATAAAGCAGTAGGTGGAAATCCAAGAGCAGACTATCAACTGAAAACAGTCTCATACCAACAGTAATTACAAATCCTTCTTTAACTATATTAGACCATTCAGAAAGTAAAGAAGCAATACCCATCATTGTTCAACTTCAACACAATGTTATCATCCATTCTGATTCTGAAGAAATAGTAGATACTCTATTCAAATAATTTAGTGCAAGCTTCCACTCATTCACCATCATAACTTCCTTCATATCTCTCAGTTCCTGCCCCCCCCCCCCCCGACACACACAGATCACTATGTAACCAATCTGAGCACCACATCCATGAGCTCTGTTAATATAACAGGAATCTTAATAATTAGCAACAAGCAAGGTCTATTAGAATCTCTATTAAAAATGTTTAGCACAACTCTTGCAATGGGCTATGCCACGAAACTTGGAAAACAGCAATTGTAATGACTCTTCATAAAGGAGATCCAGTCACACACTCTAAAATGATAATTAGTTTGTAAAGCTATGGAATGTATCATTTCTGATCTTATAAATCAATGCATTTTTAGTCTTGTAGCTCTAGATTTACAGTAGTGGGACTTTATGAAAGGTAGGTGATACCTTCTTAACACTGTAAACTTCCTTGAAAAGGTATGTTAAGTAGGTGATGATGGTTGCGTAGTGCACTTGGGTTAATTGGACCTGACCGAGGCATTTGATACTATCCCAAATGTAGGGATTATTAATAAACAACTAAAACAAAACAATCCATATATTGCAAGATGGAAAGTAAACTGGTAGTCAGATAGAGAACACATGACAGTTGCAGGTCTGTAAATAAAATGATACAAGTTGGGAGTGCTCAAGGCAATTCTACTTGTAGTTACTTTTCTGACCTGCAAGACAATTTCCACTGTCTCTGCCTCACAAAATTCACCAGTGATTGTGAACTAGTGGTGGTTATTCGAACACTTTATTTCAGAAGGTAATCTAGATGAGCTGAACTATATAAACAACTGCTACAAGGACAACGGCCAGAAACTAAATGCAAAAGTAAATGTAGCAGGCAGTTCCTTCTCATTTGATTATCACGTTTCCACTATATTAAGGAAATCCGTCTATCTGACACAATGTAAAATTTACACCCAATGTGGACATTAAAGTACAGAAATAGCAAAGAAAGTAAATCAGAGACGATAATGAGCAAGCATTAGTGGAAGAACAAGTACACTAAATTCTTGGTTCGAAAAGTAGATTGGTATCTTACACTTAATTTACATCTATTTCCCAAACAACTTTGCAAAAGCTTTGGGATGTCAGCTAATCATTATCATTTGGCAGTGACATGTGTACTCTCTGGACATACCAATAATGGTTCATTTAATGGCGAAAATGGGAAAGCACGCTAGCTGTTACAATATTCCAGCCAAACTTCCTGAGAATGGATTCTCTCCCATTTCTAAAACTGATCATACAGCAAGTTCAACTGAGGAGTTGGTGGCATACTGTCAAGTACAATATATCTGGAATAATTATTTTTAATGAATGCAATGGTTACCTGTCAGGACTTTTAACTTGCTCATCAGGGTCTGGTGATGCTACAGAAAAGCAAACCCGTTCACCTTCCTGAAATAAAAAACGTGTGAATGTGTTATAGAAATGTACTCCAACTGACAAATTAATTTGCTGCAAAAGAGTGGTAGATTATTCTAAACACTTTCTGAACATTTTCATATTCATTATTCTCACTGTGAGTTCTTATAGTATCATGACATCAGGTTAGCAGATAGAAATGTTCATTTGAAACTATAATTTTATATCCAATCAAATTAACATGTTACCAGATGCAATAAGCCAGATCAGAAGTATTTCTCTGTTCATTTATTAATATATAATATGGGAATAACTGTTAAAAACATAAAAAAATGAAGAAATGTGACTTCCATACCGTGTTGGTTTCAGGAACAATAGCATAAAGCAGGTTGGTATAAAGATGATTGTAAATCATATTTAAAAAAGACAATGAGCAGAAAATCAATAACCTATATGCCTGATGAGTGCCATAACAAACTATCTAGCCATATATCATCATAACTACTTCATACCATAGTTGAGACATTTGACATCTTTATTTTTGCCATTTAATTGATGTGCCACATAAATATATAAAAATATAAAATTACTGACGAAGACTGTCTTAATGATTGCTTTACAGTTGTCAGTTCAATTCTTTCAATTTCTAATTTTAGACTGTATGACCCTCAGCTCAATACTTAACCAGAAATTAATCCTGGGTCACCACCGAATAGTGACATCTACATCCAGTGGGTGCATCTGGTTAACAAAACAAAAAAAAAAGTTGCTGCTAGCCTTTCCTTTTTTAACACCTTTACTGAATTATCACTTAAGACATAAGCAAACATACATTTATATAAAAGAAAACAAACCATATTAACATGTCCCCAGTTACAAACGTTATACATCACACTAATTTTTATATAACTGTCATTAAACCAGCATTACATACATTGCCCATTTCCCGCATTCCCTTACATCTCACTCCTGCTACAAAACATTATTCTGCAGGTATTGATCTCATATTTTCCATTTTTCTATGTAATTTACTCCTTTCTTTTTCTAAAGATCTCACTTCCAGTTCTTTTATTTATGCTACTATATTTACTCCTTCAAATATGTTTGGTTCAGAATTTGGTTTCTGTTTTCTAGTAATTGCTTTTTTGGTAGCCACCAAAATTAAATTTGGCAAGGCCTTACTATGCCTATGCAATTTAAATCCTATATCACAGCTCAAAAAATAATTTCCGTAGTTACACCTATATGCTCACCCATTATTTCAGATGGAGTAGTCTTTAAAGAATTTTTAAAGCCTGCTAACCCATTACACTCCCAAAAAGTATGTTCTCACTTACCTTTCTTCCCCGTCACACTTCCAAGATTTGCAGTCTACCTAAGGAAAGATTCTTTGGAGACTGCTTGGGTTATAAAATACCTATACAAACACTTCCAAGCAGAAATCCTAAAACTTCTAGATTTTGTTGCATATTTGGAAGCTAGCTATATACATATATATATATATATATATATATATATATATATATATATATATATAAAATATATATCTTACAATTGTTTTTTGTTAACTGCTTATCAGATCGCTCTTCCCAGTCTATTGTAAACTCCTCTGATTGATTCCTATAGTTATCATGCAATATTTTATATGCCCTACTAATTATCCCTGTTTTAACAGCAGCATATAGTTTCATAGTTTCATAGTTTAGTACTAGGCTATCTGCCCTGGGGCATTTGTAAGCCTAGCCCTAGAGATGTGGCTTTCGCCACCCCATGTAGTGGTACTAAGGTGTACAGAATAAATTAGAATACTGCGCCTTTGTCTAGTAGTGACACATTGAAGACCCCCTTAATTATTAAAATTAGTTTACTGTGCCTCTGTCAAATAGCGACACAGGGGTGACCCCCGGGGTAAACCTACGATCTCCCATCCACTCGTCAAGATTTCTCTTGAAGAGAGTCAGTGAGGGGCTCTGCCTAACATGAACTGGGATTCTGTTCCAGAGTATGGGAAGCCTCTGAGTTATGAATCTGTCCCTCCAGCATGTTCTATTCATATTTGTACTGAGGTTTAAACCTTTGGCTCTCGTGGTTTTAATGGATTTGGATTTTTTGAGGTGGACCATGTCCATCAATTCCTGGTTGGACATGGCCTTATACGTCAGGCAAAGATCACCTCTGAGCAGGCGGTATGCTACTGAATAGAGGTGGAGTTTCTTTAGCCTGGTAGCATATGACATATGTTGGAGACCCTTGATCCTCTTGGTGAGGTACTTCTGGGGTCTCTCCAGCTATTGTAAGTGCCGGGTGAGGTACATACCAAATGGGGCATTGTACTCAATCATGGGCCTGATAAGGGAGGAGTACAGGGGTATGATTACCTCCTTTGATCTGGATGTGAACCCCTTCATGATAAGGTGGGCAAGGTAGAAAGTCTTTCTAACCACTTTGGCAACGTGGGTGTCAAATGAGAGGTCACTATCAACTTGGGTCCCCAGGTCTCTGATTACTTTTTCTGTACTCAGTGGGTTACTGTCTATGTGATAATTTGTGGGTACTTTGTTTTTCCTGAAGGGGATGACTATACATTTCTTGGCATTCAGTTTAAGGCCATGTTTCCAGCACCAGTTGTCCGTTTCGGTGAGGCCTTTCTGTAGGATGTATGTGTCAGCTGGTGTATCGACTATGGCACCTAGTTTGCAGTCATCTGCGAACTTTGTCTGCCACAACCCTCGCATGTTTGCTTTCACATCTGAGAAGTAAATGCCGAACAAGAGGGGTCCCAGGACAGAGCCCTGTGGGACACCACTTGTGATTGGCTTTGAGTCTGACATGGCTCCCGCAATTTTGACTTTATGGGTTCTGTTCTTTAGCCAGTTTGCAACCCATCTTGTGACATATGGATTTACATTTAAGCTGTTTAGCTTGTCTATGATGCCTGAGTGGGATATTGTGTCGAAGGCTTTAGGCAAGTCCAGGTAGGCTGTATGGACTGCCTTGCCCTCATCAATGGCTCTAGTGACTGTTTCGAAAAAGTCAACCAGGTTCAAAAGGCAGGATCTGCCCTTTACAAAGCCGAACTGGGTAGGATCAAGTGTCTGTAGGTCCCCAATGTCGTTGTCTATGAGTTCCATAATAATTCTTTCCATAGCTTTGCAGACCAGGCTGGTTAAGCTTATGGGGTGGTAGTTCCCAGGGTCTGTAGTAGAGCCTCCCTTGGTGAGTGGGACCACTGTTGCTGTACGCCAGTGTTCAGGTACATATCCTGTAGTAAGGCTAAGGTTAAATAGCATTTTTATATGCGGGTTTAGCTCCTCTTGGAGTTCACGTATCACGCAGCCGGGGATACCATCAGGTCCCATTGATGCTGTGTTTTTTGCTTTGCTGAGGGCGGTTCTCACCTGGACATCAGAGATGACAGGAAGGTTACATTCAGTTGGGATAAGTATTTCTTCTTTTGGAGCTGAGGGAGGGGAGAAATTTGCACTGAACCTGTCTGCCAGAATGTTGGCAATATCTGTGGGTTCGGTAAATTTTTTGTCGTTGTGTACTAACTCTGAGCATATCTGAGGGTTTCTGCCCAGGTTTCTAACATAACTGAAGAATGCCTTGTGGTTATCTTTAGTGTCCTTGGCGATTTTTCTCTCAAAGTTGGCCTTGGATGTTTTTATAAGAGAACAAGTTGGCCTTGGATGTTTTTATAAGAGAACGTAGCTTTCTACTAGTGCTGATCAGAGATGCCTTCCCTTTATGGGATTTTGCTCTGTCTTGCAGTAGCTTCCTTCTCTTGTTATACAATTTGTTTATGGCTGGGGTCCACCAGACAGGAAGCTTTCCTTTGGTGGAGAGGGTCTTGGTTTTATTTGGGATTGCTCAATCCATGCATTCTTGGAGATGTCCGTAGAAAGCATTTATGTAGGATTCAGCATTGTGGGATGTGGTTTCCATTGGCCCTGTGGGCTTAAATGATACCATCTCAGTCTTAAGAAGTGTAAAGTTGGCTTTTGAGAAGTTTCTCACTGTAGTCTTTTGTGCTGGGGGTGGAGGTGGTAGATGTATATCCAGGGTGATTAGTTTGTGGTCATATCTCACCAGTGAGGGGAATACTTCCAGTGTGGAGCATTATGTCCCCATGTTTGTGATGATCAGGTCTGGTATATTATCCCCCCTTGTGGGAGAGGTGACTAGCTGTTCCACTGCATTTGAGTTTATGAATTCCAGGAACCTTTGGGCTGGGGTGTTAGGACTAGAATAGTGCACCCAGTCTATGTTAGGATAGTTGAAGTCTCCCAATATAATGGTATTTGGTGAGACATTCATATCTTCCAATGTCTTCAGGAAGGCTGAGTGGGGTTCTTGAGATTGGGAGGGAGGTTTGTAACATGCAACCAGTTGTATAGCAGTTTTGCCTACGGTTAGCTGCACCTGGATGGTCTCCGATGCTTCATGAGTTGCCACTAACCTGGAGGTGTGGGTATCCTTGATGAATATGGACACTCCCCCTCCCTTTGTGGTTCGGCCCAGGTTTTGGGGCCGAAAAGCATGATACGAGGTAAAGCCTGGTAGCACTGGGGTGCTCTCAGGAGCCTTGAACCAGGTCTCAGTTACTGTGCAGACATCGATGTTCTCCATACTGAGGAGTGCTTCGAGAGCCTGCATCTTGAGATTTAAACTTCTGGCGTTGAGCAGCATTACCCTTAATTTTTTTCCATTTTTGTTTTCTAAGGAGGTGGGTTCGTCTTTTGAGCCTTGCCTAAAAAAGGCACTATGGGGGTGGCAAGAGCCTTAGCCAATATCCGGAAGCCCAGTGGTGACAGGTGCAAGCCGTCCCTTGCAAAGCAGCGTGGCTTGTCCAGCATGTCATCCCAAGCAGACAGACATTGGATCCCCCTAGAATGATACCAGTAATTGAGCCAATTATTAAAGCTGATCATTTTGTGTTTGTATTGTGGCATCATTCTTGGTGAGGGCAAAATGCTGCTCAGGGTCAGGGTCATACCAGCCTGGGCTACATAATCAGAGAGCTCCTCTATGTCTCTTTTCATGTAGTCCAAGGAGGTACGTCTCAGGTCATTCACGCCGGCATGGACAATGATGGAGTCATATTTGTACGTGCTTTTGAGTGACCTGAGTGCGTGTGTTATATGGCGGATCCTAGCCCCCGATAGGCAGCTTACCGTTACCCTCTCCTTGCTCAGCCTGGTAAGTGGGACGTCAGTGTGTCTGACTATAGAGTCACCTATCACTAGTGTATCAGGCATAGTGTTTGGCCTTAAGGGCTGTGATTTATTGACACACCAATTTATTGAAGTATGTGTTGCATGTGTTATGTTTTGAGGTGATGGATTTTTGGGTGTCTGCTTCGGGAGCCTCTGTTGTTTTGGTAAGTTTTTTAATAGAGCTTCCGAGTATGTTTTTGTGTTATGTGTTTGATTTGCAGTTGGGGTAGGTCTATGTGTGACTGGGTTTGTTGTGTGTGTGGTTACCTTCTCCTCCTGTCTGGTCTTGCCAGTCCTGAGTTGAGAGAGTTCAGCCTCCAGTTTGGCTATATAGTTGCATCTCTCACATGTATTTGTGTTTGTTGGGAGGAGGAGAGGGTTGTCTGTGTACATGAGACAATTATAGCATTGTCTCAAGACTCCCAGATTAACCAGCTGAACAAGAGAAGATGCTAGAAAACTACCACTCGACATGCTAGAATATTATAAGAGAGTGCTGTGCCTTTAAGGGAAGTGGTTGGGGTGGTAGGTGGATGTAGTGCTTACTTAGAAGAGAAGCTTTGAGAACAAGTGCTAGGCTTATAATAAAATGAGTAGACTGTTTTTTCTAAGAGTAGAGCTTTCTAAGGGAAAATTTGAAGAGCAGACTTGGCAGAGCCAGAAAAAGTTTAACCCTGTTTAACCAGTGCTGCGCTATACGCACAATCACGCAAAGCCGCGCAAATGCGGATTTTAAACAGGGAACTTGAAAAGAGCTAGAAGTGGTCCAAAACAACCAATTACTACAGCTCTTGTGCTGAGGTCACTCCTTCAGGGACAGATAGGCTGCTCAAGGCTCCCCACTCCCACTGGTGAGCAAAGAAACTTCCTTCTATCCAAGTAAGGTAATGGACAACACAGGAACTACACCACAGCCCAGAATACAGCAGAGCCTGTAAACTGGTCTAAACTAGTCGAGGAGAGGCGGGAAAACAAGGATTTTTTTTTTGTTTGTTTTTCAGATAGAAAGCACACAGAAATACAGTAGGCAGTGATAAATCAGTTACACAGGCTAGCACACTTTAGTGGGCAGCCTAAACAGTTAAATTAAACAAACAAACAACAGATTTTTGACCAGATTCAACTAAAAACTCTACCAGTGCTAGTCTTTCACTTAGGATTACCCTATTCTTTTCTCTTTACATATAATCTGATATCAGTCCTTGCTAGGAAAGGCAGTCTCTAGCCTGCAGTCCAAATGTATTTTTGGCCTCTTCCCATTCTATTGCCTTTCTCTTTCTAATTATTTGCTCCCAATGCCTTGGCTCTGTTGCTAGTTTTCTCCAGTAAAAAAACTGCAGATGGAATGTGGAAAGTTTTGAAGAGAAATTGTTTTGAGTGCAAAAATCAAAAAAATGTTTAACATCAGGATCTAGGCATACATCCAGGATTAGTTATAACAGCATGCATAGATATTCCCATTAACCCAAAACACCAGATTTGGAACAGCTGCATAGCAAACAAAACACATGCATATATGGAACCACAGTGGCCATTACAACAGCATGCAGGTTACATTGATAGCAACAGGCCATCAATGATAGTGTTTCAACATGGAACATAAATAGAAACACATTTCAATATTTGTTGAACAATAGGACATATGTCCCAACAGTAGATTTGGTGTAAACATACCCATTGATTTGTGCATTTAGATTATTATTGCAGATATGGTGGTGGGGGAGAGAGAGAGATGTCAATTAACAACTTTATATATCCTTGCAGTATGAGGTCCTCTGACCTTTTTTCCTGTTTATGTCTTCCAGGAACAATGTCTCAGGAGCATTTCCCTGCATACACACCCCTGGAAAATGATGTAATAATCCAGTTCCTCATAGTCCATCATGCCATCCTCTTTACATGCAGGGCCCAGGTTCTGCAGGAGAAGACCACCCTGTGGAATGACCTCATCCACAGGGTACATGATGTCGGCCTGCACAACAGCAATTATGAGCATGTGTGGCATCACTGCACAGATCTGATCCGCCACACCCGTCAGCATGCCGCTGCAGTTAGGAGGGACTAGCTAGCCACAGATGGGGATCATGACATCCAGCCCCCACTGACACATGCTGAGGATCTCCTCACCAGCCTTGGGGCACCCGCCTACCAGCCAAGCTAGCAATCTGAAGACAGCATTGTAGAGGTGGGTGCCACCAACACAATGGATGAAGAGTATGCAGTTAAGGTCCCAGGGCACATTAGTAGACCACTGTTGCTTATCCATTTTCATCTGAAAAGTATCTACATGCATATGTCAGGTAAGATAGTCTGTTGCTGCAGTGTAGAACAGATGTGCATAATCTCTAGTATTGTGGATTTGTACTGTGGATGTGCTGAAATGCTGCTCCCACCCTGTACCAATGCCACAAGTGTGGCTACTGACATTACATCTCTCACACTATTTAGGTCCCTCTGGTATACAACTGGGGCAGCAGCCTGTAGCTGGTGAGTATGGAGTTGTTTTGTTCAGGTTTGCCAATACACCGGCCATGTTATGGCCATGCTATTTGCCATGCACACATTTAACACACCTACCCATAATACATGTTGTACATGTTCACTTATTGTTGCTGTTAACTGCACAGTATCACAGTGGTCGCCATGGTGGCATATCTGAAGGGTATGTAAGAGTCCTGCAGTATACCTAACAACCTGTCAGTGCAAGATGTGTGGACAGAGATGAACATAATGGAGGGACAAATGGCCTACAGTAGGAACATGTCTGAAACATTACCCTTATACAGTGGCTACAACAGTGTAATCACCACTATTACAATGGCAACTGTTCCTGGTCTAAACAACGGCAAATCACAAAACCACATTCCACACCTTTTACAACCTGTAATGTGATCCTAACATGAACAATGAATGTGTAATGTGGAATCCTATGTTAGGACAACAAATATGGGGAATACATACCTTAACAAACACTGGAAGCATATGTGTGCACACACTCCAAATAACATATTGTGGAAGCAGCTTGTATGGTACTGACAGCAATCACTCTTCTTGAGTACACACATTCCATCAAGTACAGGGCCTCAATGTCACACCAAGTAATGGTCTGCTGTCCAAGGAGTATGTCCATGACATTTGCCCACTCACCTGCAACAGAGACAGCCATGACTTGCACACATCTTAGAAACCATGGAATGGATCCCATATCCGAAAAGTAGCACTCAGGAATGGGAAAAGTAGCCTTACCTCACCATTGCATATCATAGGTTCATAGGTTCATACTAGGCTATCTGCCCTAGGGCATTTATAAGCCTAGCCAGAGTGTGTTTGGCTTTCGCCACCCATTTTAAATTAATTTTGCTATGGCCTTTTTCGAGGTTAGTATACTGTGCCTCTGTCTAACAGTGACACAGACGTGATACCCAGGGTAAACCTACAATCTCCCATCCACTCAAGATTCTTCTTGAAGAGAGTCAATGAGGGACTCTGCCTAACCTGGACTGGGATTTTATTCCAGAGTGAAGGGAGCCTCTGGGTTCTGAATCTGTCCCTCCAGCATGTCCTATTTATTTCAGTGCTGAGGTTCAAGTCTCTCGAGCATGTAGATTGATGGGATTTGGATTTTCTGAGGTGCAGCATGTCCATTAATTCCGGGTTGGACATCGCTTTATACGTCAGGCACAGATAGTCTCTGAGCAGGCAGTATGCCACTGAGTAGAGCTGGAAATTCTTTAACCAGGCAGCATATGGCATCTGTTTGAGCCCTTTGATCCTCTTGGTGAGGTACTTTTGGGATCTTTCCAGTTGCTGCAGGTGTCTGGTAAGGTACATCCCAAAAGGGGCATTGTACTCAATTATGGGCCTGATGAGGGATGAGTAAAGAGGCATGATGACCTCCCCTGATCTAGATGTGAATCCCTTCATGATTATGTGGGCTATATAAAATGTTTTTCTAACCACTTTGGCCATGTGGTTGTCAAATGAGAGATTGCTATCAACTTGGGTCCCCAGGTCCCTAATTACTTCTTCTGTACTTAATGGATTACCACCTATGTGGGGATGACTATACACTTTTTGGCATTTAGCTTAAGGCCATGGCTCTGGCACCAGTTGTCTGTTTCTATAAGGCCCTTTTGGAGGATGCTTGTGTCGGCTGGAGAGTTGATTATGGTGCCCAGTTTGCAGTCATCTGCGAACTTGGTCAGCCACAGTCCTCCCGTGTTGGCCTGTACCTCCGAGAAATATATACCGAACAAGAGAGGTCCCAGGACTGAGCCTTGTGGGATGCCACTTGTAACTGGTTTGGAGTCTGACATTGCTCCAGCAATTCTAACCATGTGGGTTCTGTCCTTGAGCCAGTTTGCAACCCATCAAGTGACATAGGGGTTTATATTTAAGCTGGTGAACTTATCTATAATGCCCGAGTGGGGTATTGTATCGAAGGCTTTTGCGAGGTCCAGGTAGGTTGTGTGGACCACCTTCCCCTCTTCAATGGCCTTGGTGACTGTTTCAAAGAAATCGACCAGGTTTAAGAGGCAGGATCTGCCCTTAACAAAGCCGAACTGGGTAGGATCCAGTGTCTGTAGGTCCCCAATATCTTTATTTATGAGGTCCATGATGATCCTTTCCATAGCTTTGCAGACCAAGCTAGTCAGGCTTATGGGGCGATAGTTTCCAGGATCCATTGAGGCACCACCTTTGTGGAGAGGGACCACTGTTGCTGTACGCCACTCTTTGGGTACATATCCTGTAGTAAGGCTGAGATTGAACAGTAGTTTTATGTTTGTGTTTAGCTCTTCTTGGAGTTTATGTAGGACGCAGCCCGGGACACCGTCTGGTCCCATTGATGCTGTGTTTTTTGCTTTGGAGAGGGCGGCTCTTACCTGAGCATCTGAGATGTCAGGAGGGCAGCACTCTGCTGGGATAGATATTTGCCCTTTTGGTGGGGGAGGAGAAGTTTGCACTGAACCTGTCAGCTAGGATGTTGGCAATGTCTGTGGGTTTGGTGTATTTTTTGTCATTTTAGACTAATTCTGAGCATATCTTGGAATTCCCACCCAGGTTCCTAACATAACTAAAGAAAGCCTTGTGATTATCCTTAGTGTCCTGTGCAATTTTTCTCTCGAAGCTGGCCTTAGACGATTTTATGAGTACCCGTAGTTTTTTGCTAATACTGATCAGAGATGCCTTCCCTTTTGGGGATTTTGCTCTATCATGTAGTAGCTTCCTCCTTCTGTTGTATAGTTTGTTTATGGCTGGGGTCCACCAGACAGGACATCTGCCTTTGGAGGATTTGGTCTTGGTTTTATTTGGGATTGCATGATCCATGCATTCCTGAAGGTGTTCATAGAATGCGATTATAAAGGATTCTGTGGTCTGGGCCATATTTTCCACAGGTCTGGGGGCTTTGAAGGATTCCACCTCGGTTTTGAGGAGTGTGAAATTTGCTTTAGAGAAGTTTTTCACTGTGGTTTTCTGGGCAGGGCGTGGGGTCGGGATGTGAATACCCAGTGAGATTAGTTTATGGTCTGATCTTACCAGTGAGGGATACACTTCTGGTCTGGAGCATAGAGTCCCCATGCTGGTGATGATCAGGTCCAGTAAGTTTTCCCCTCTTGTGGGAGTGGTAACAATTTGGTCCATAGCATTTGAGTTTATAAATTCTAGGAACCTTTGGGCTAGGGTGTTGGAGCTAGAGTAATGCTCCCAGTCTATGTTTGGGTAGTTGAAGTCGCCCAATATAATGGTGTTTGGAGAGACCTTCATATTTTCCAGTGTTCTCAGGAAGGTTGAGTGGGGTTCCTGGGTTTGGGAGGGTGGTCTGTAGCAGGCTATAAACTGGAAGGCAGTTTTACCCACTGTTAGTTGCACATGGATAGTCTCTGATGCTTCGTGCTGTTCCACCAACCTGG
Organism: Protopterus annectens; assembly: GCF_019279795.1. NCBI lineage: Eukaryota > Metazoa > Chordata > Ceratodontiformes > Protopteridae > Protopterus > Protopterus annectens. Next base: position 805,535,409 of record NC_056751.1, read on the forward strand.
AGGTATGGGTATCTTTGGCGAATATTGATACTCCCCCCTCCTTTTATGGTTTGGTCCAAGTTTTGGGGCCAAAAAGCATGGTATGAGGTATAACCTGGTAGTGCTGGGGTGCTCTCGGGAGCCTTGAACCAGGTTTCTGTTACTGCTCAGATATTGATGTTCTCCATGCTAAGGAGAGTTTTGAGTGCGTGCATCTTGAGGTTTAGACTTCTGGCATTGAATAGCATTACTCTTCATTTCTTATCCCTTGTGATACCTATGGAGGTGGGTTTGTCTTTTGAGCCTTGCCTAAAAAAGGCACTATGGGGGTAGCAAGAGCCTTTGCCAATATCTGAAAGCCCAGGGGTGACAGATGCAAGCCGTCCCTAGCGAAGCATCGTGGCTTGTCGAGCATGTCATCCCAGGCTGACAGGCATTGGAGCCCCTTTGAATGACACCAATACTTAAGCCAATTGTTGAAATTGATCATCTTGTCTTCATATTGTGGCATCATTCTTGGTGAGGGTAAGATGCTACTCAAGGTCAGGGTCATACCGGCCTGGGCTACATGCTCAGAGAGCTCCTCTATGTCTCTTTTCATGTAGTCCAGGGAGGTATGTCTCAGGTCATTCACACCAGTATGGACAATGACTGAGTCATATTTGTCAATGCCTTGGAGTGACCTGAGTGCTTGTGTTATGTGGCAGATACTAGCGCCTGACAGGCAGCTCACCGTGACCTTCTCCTTGTTCAGCCTGGTGAGCGGGACTTCAGTGTGCCTGATGATTGAGTCACCTATTACAAGTGTATCAAGTGTGTTGTTTAGCCTTAAGGGCTGTGACTGTTTGGCACACTGGCTTTGTGAGCTATGTGTTGCACGTGTTTTGTTTTGGGGTAGCGGTTGCTTGGGTGTCTGCTTTGGAGGTCTCTGCTGCTTAGGTAGTTTTTTATTTAGAGCCTCCGAGTATGTTTTTGTGTGTTTATGTGTTTGGTTTGCTGTTGTGGTAGGTTTATGTGAGACTGGAATTGTAGTGAGTGTGGTTTCCTTCTCCTCCTGACTGGTTACGCCAGTACAGAGTTGAGAGAGCTTAGCCTCCAGTTTGGCTATATGGTTGCATCTCTCACATGCGTTGGAATTTGTTGGGAGGAGGAGAGGGTTGTCTGTGTACATGAGGCAGTTGTAACATTGCCTCAAGATTCCCAGATTCACCAGCTGGACCAGAGAGGAGATTGATAACTGACCTTTGGATATGCTAGAATAGTATTGGGAATTCCTTTATAATTGAAAAAAGGGCCAATGGGGAACAAGGTACTCAAGGGGAGTTTGTGAGGGTGTAGTGCTTTTAATTTTTTAGTGCTGACTTATATAATTGCTTTAGTGAGCAAGTGCCAGGTAACTTAAATGCAATGTCTTACAGGTAACTTAAATGCAAAAATGACAAACAGTAACTTTCTTTCAAGTGAAACAAGGAAATAAGTACAGTAAGCAATGCAGATATCGCTAGGGATCCACAGAAGCGCTGAAAAGCCACGTTTTAGGTGGAATTAGCGTTTCAGGGAAATAACAAGCAAACAACCAACAAGCATACAAACAAAGCTAGATTCAGCAGGCCTGGATCTAGTCTATGCTACAGCAAACAAGGTGCACCAATTTAAGTAAGAAACAGTTCAAATATGCAGGCACTATAAGCCTTTAACCAGAAATTCCCAGCTCAGAAGGGCAGAGTCCAGCCTCTCCTCCCACAAGAGTGGAGACCACGAACCTTCTTAATGTAAAATAACTGGCCTGAAGCCCAAGTGCTTAAACTAGAACTAATACACTTTTAGAATAACAGACACTGAGCCCTCAATCAGCAGTTCCCAACTTAGAAGGATGTAAGCTACCTGTCCTGCCACCACAGTGCAGGCCACAAACCTTCCTAATGTAAACCAACTGGTCTGAAGCCCAAGTGCTTAATCCAAAAGACTTAGAATGATAGCTACACTTTAATCAAGTTACTACCAAGCAGTAATAAATACAATTGAATACTTTAAAGAATGCATGGATTAGTGCTCAAGTTATACAAACAAAGCTAGATTCAGCAGGCCTGGATCTAGTCTATGCTACAGCAAACAAGGTGTACCAATTTCAGTAAGAAGCAGTTCAAATATGCAGGCACTATAAGCCTTTAACCAGAAATTCCCAGCTCAGAAGGGCAGAGTCCAGCCTCTCCTCCCACAAGAGTGCAGACCATGAACCCTCTTAATGTAAAATAACTGGCCTGAAGCCCAACTGCTTAATTCAGAATTAATACACATTTAGAATAACAGACACTGAGCCCTCAATCAGCAGTTCCCAACTTAGATATATCATGGCAAACAGTGCAGACAGTCATGTATGTGTATATGAAGTATGGGACAAAATTAATGTAGAAAATAAACAGATGCCCATCCAACACATGTTACAAACTGGTCATGGATGCTGCCCAGAAACATGCAGAAACACTGAGGAACTTGCAGGAATGTCTAGCAAGTACTACCTGTGCGTACTTGTGTCAACAATCGCATAGAATCTGCATAAGTGTGGCCTATGGGTTAGGGTAATCGGACAGAAGAGTTGTTCCACAGGAAACATCATCTAGGGCTTTATACAGGTAGCATAGGCATAACATCAAGTCTCCCAAAGGCATGTGTTGCAATGTGTAATGGTGTCATGAAACCAAGGCTGAAACCTACAGACAATATTCATAAAGATACATGTGGTGCACAAGTAACACCTCACTCCACCTCGGGTCCACCATCCCCATTTTTATCTTGTTGGTGCCAGTGTACACCTTTAGGTTTGCTGTTCATTAGCAGGAACTAGGCAGGTAGACATTGCGTTCTGAATTTGCAACACTGCAAAATAACACTCGTGTGGCCCATAGTTGTCAAGCATTTGCAATAATGCTTGAGGATGGGGAAGGGTGTTGTCCTGAAACACAACAGTAAACTGAAGCATACATCCAAAGCTTACTAATAATGGCTGTATCTGAACACAGTCAAGACCATGAATTGTGCCAGACATAACCCTGACTCCACAGCTATAGTGAAGGCATTGGGTGATGCCCTTGGAGGGCACATGAGCTGATCTTGCAATCAAGCAGAGTTGGGGGACATCTGTAGGGTGAAGTGACCAAATAATGGCAAGTGAAGATAGGTCATGCTAGTATACCCCTTCCAGGAATAGTGACTGCTGTAGTTCACTTAACAGATGCTGCAACAAACCATTGTGTTAAGGGTGTGCACACTTATGCAACCAATATATTGTATGCATCTCATTCAGCATCTGCACGACTAACACATTTGTTTGATACTGCATTTGATTGCACAGGTCATATGTCACATATCAGGTGTGTGTAATGTTAACATATGCAGTATTCTGGCCCCATTGCTTATCATGGAAGAGGCTGGCATGTACACTCCTCATATCCACATTAAACTTTGAAGGTTGTCAGTGTAATCAGATTTTATTGCTCATACATGCACTGCTGATGATAAGATGTGCAAATCAGAGGTCAGGCATTAACTATTGACATTAGTCCTCATATCATCCCAGGTATGTGTCAGACAAACACATAAGGACCATAAGCAGCAGAGAAAACATAACTGCCATACATATACACATTCAGCAATGGTGTGTACACTCGTGAGGTATGGTGCACAGTACATCCCAGTGTGCTGTACAGGTGCACAGCAATACTGTGTACATGGGTGCAGTGTGTTCCAGGGGAAGGGGCATCACTTACTAACACAACTCATGCACCACAGAGATGTATAATGTTGGTAACAAGGACTGAGTATGGCTGCAGTGCATGCTGTTGAGTGCCATATATCATGCATGTTGACTCTTAGATAATGAGAGGTCTGTGTAGTATCTTTGTGCCACCTCACCTGTAAGTATGTGTGTGTGTGTGTGTGTGTGTGTGTGTGTGTGTGTGTGTGTGTGTGTGAGAGAGAGAGAGAGAGAGTGTGTGTGTAGAAATAAGCAATAATGTATAGGTCTTAACATACATTTTTTGTTTGCCCCTCACAGGTGGCGAGGTGGGTCAGGGTCCCTCCTGCAGGCAAACTGATGTTAGTGTCCATACAGACTCTGACAATGATGATAGGCATGGTGAGGCACAGGCAGGGTTGTCAGGGGCTGAAGCTGTGCCATCGGTTGATATCCCACTTTTATCCACACCATCCCCACACACAATCACAATGCCATACATACCCCATCACCAGTGGCCATAGATGAGGGACAGTTGGTGGGTAGTGGCATGGGACAGGACAGTGTGAGGACTATGGCAAGTGTGTCTATACACAGCAGCCATAGCCGAATGACCGGCGACATACCACACAGGCAGATGTACAGGGGTGTTCGTAGGAGGGCTGCTGGCCATTATGCCCCTAGCAGAAGTGCCACAGCAGGTGTCACCAGATGCATGTTTCAGGCCATCATGAAGGCACAGGCATGTATGAAATGTTACACCAGACAGAGTCTGAGGTTCCAGAGAGCTACTCATTCTGCTGTACTTGTCAACATCCGTGATCTTGCAGGTGCCCACCATTATTTTGCAGAGGTCCTGGATAGATGGTTGGGTGAGATGGTGTGAATCCTCAACTGTGCGGTGTCTGTGTTAGAGCATATGGTGGGAATAGGGCATCAGCCACATGGATGTAGGTCAGCAACACCAACAGGTTGAGGTCTACGTGGACATGCAACAACTCACAGCCTCTCCCGTAGTGACAGTACCAGCACCATCATTCCAGGAGCGGTGCTGTCCACACCACAACACAGCAGGCCATGTGCATGTGGTCCTGGCCAGTCCCAACAGGGACATGGATCCAGTGGACAATTGGCATCATTAGGGGAGAGTAGCATATCGGGGCTTTTGCCTGGTAGTGCCCATGGAACCCCTGGCAGGCACATTTCCTGTGTCCATGGATGGACATGGTGAACTGTACACCCTGCCATGTATGGTCTGCAGCTGGCCAACAAACACCTGTATAGGGCAGCCACATGGCAGAACTGTGTGCATACATACACACACACACACACACACACACACACACACACACACGCACACACGCACACACGCACACACACACATATCACCAACACAGCTTGGGCACCTCCATACCTACACACACCACATCTGTACAGCCCATTTGATAAAGAACCCCCTCACACACACACATGATGTCAACCAAACAGCTCAGCCTAGGCCTCTGACAAACCCACAACACACCCTGTGCATATGATGATACCTGTGCCACATCCCTGTCATCTATACCATCGATGCAGGGACATGCTAATATGGTTCTGATGCACAGGGTGAATGTACTAAGGTTTAGCAATGTAATGCTGTTTAACATGTGTTCAGCTGGAATGATTAATGCTTACATGTCAGTGTGTGTAGCTGTCCAGCCATGATGCATTATAGCTGTTATTAACACTGACTGATTGTGGTCTCCATAATGTATTCTGTTTGTGTTCTAGGTGTCTATGTGTCAGCAGGATGTTGGTCTGCTGTCCTTTCCTACAAGGGGTATGGCACTGTGGTGACACATTGACTGTGTCATATCCCGGGTACAACTGAACACAAGTAACAGGTCTGTATAACAGTTACTGCATGTGCCACATGGCTGATAGGTCTGAGGGGTGTATACAGGTCAGTGCATGGTGGATGATGTCAGCAGCTCTTCTACAGTGGACAATGGTAAGTGTACTTGGTGGCACACACCAAATACTTGTGAATAACTCACACACACAGAGGCTTTGATGTTGATGCAATACACAGAGAATACTGTACACATGGATGTACTTCATTTTTCAGTGAACTCATTTTGGCCTATGTAATTCCAGCAAGACCAAATAGCCAAAAGATCACATCAGTAAATAATCAGTCTGCCAGTTTAATATTATTGACGATGGTACTGGCAGGGTATATGTCCTCTTCCCCAATGTAGTGCAATTCTAGAGTTGGTAAACGTAGGTGTTTTGGTGTGGGTGGCACAGCCCCCCACTTTGGAGGGTGTGGGGTGGTGTAGAACCACACATAGTGTGATTAACAACTACTTAACCTGTTAACATAAACTGTACAGTATAACAGCACACTAAGCAGGGGATAAGCACAACAATAACCCCAATGTGGGTGGCTGTGCCCACAACAACCACACCCAACTATAGATACCAACTCAAGTATCACTGTACAGCTGTACAATGAGGAAGAAGCCATTTACACATCCACTACTAGTTTTGATGGAATGAATTTCCACAAGATGATTGCTTTGAAATGTTACCTTTTGCCAGTTAGTTCTCAGACAAATGATCTCCTGGGACATATATTTCCTCCAAACTGAAGTAGATCATTTCACATATACACACACTTACTTGGCAACACTGAGAGTAGAACCCCTACCTAGGTACTTATTGCTACTAATGTGTTTGCCCTTAATTGCACACACCACAGAGCTTTTAGGATAAGGTGTGTCCTGAGTTTCCTGTTAAGTGAAGAACATCACCAGGCCTTGTACAGTATGGTACTGGGGGATGGACTGGGTGTTAACGAACAATACATAGTATGGCATACTGTCATAAACACATTGACAAACACATACAGTCATAGACACATTTGACAGATCTGGGTTTAGCAGTGCTAACTACCTTGTCAGTGAGTCCATACTGTTACAGAGATTTTGCACACAGTGCATGCATCATTGGGCTAGATAGCCTAATCAGTTATCTGTATGGTTGATGGTGACAGGGGTCCTCATACAGTGGTCTTTGGGACATGTACTGGGGGTACCATGGTATAAAGACAATATACCCAGCACCCACACCCCACATTGGATATTGTATTCACTGAAACCCATGATAATGCTCTGACATACCCACAATCATGCATTTAGTAGGACTGCAATACAATCCATTGTCTATCTAATCAGTGCTACTACAGGGATATGCATTTATTGCACATGCCACAGGGATACTAGGGTGAGGGTTTGTCATGGCTCTCCTAATTTCAGCAACATCACCATCCCTTATAATGTATGGCAAGGTTTAGTGTATTTGGAGAATGTGGCCTCAGAATGCTGTCTCCTATAAATATGCACACTCACAAACAATTGTACACACACACATACTCACATTTGCTAGGACTCAGTGGGTAACCCACTCCTATCTACCCATTTGTAGAACAGTGTTATGCTGGTACTGCAAGCTCCAGGTAGACCATAGGGTGAAGAGTGTAACAAGGTACATTTAATGTCAGTTACAGCAGCAGCCATTTATAAGTATAGCAATGGGGGTGTAATAGGTGAGAAGGCCCTCAGAGTATTTTCAACTACAAGTTTACAAACAAACAGACACTGTTATTCTCAGTAATGCACACTGACACATTTGTCAGTACTGAGGTCCATAGGTGCAGTTGTTCCTAGGTGTGTACCAAGCTAATGTCCATGGAGATATGAGAAGAGTAGAGCATGTGGGTACACTGGTATCAAGCCACCTAAGACTTGTCAGCAGGCCATGTATCAACCGATGCCACTTGAGTGATCCCCAGTGTGACAGTTAAATTCAACATCCAATCATCTGCATTTCTCTTGCAGAGGGCTAGTGAGGTGCTCCAACTGACATGTATGTAACATGTATTGCATAACATGGCCAGTGTCTGGGTCAGAGACCTGTACACAAGCATGTTCTGTTGACTGTGGTAGCCTGGTTGAGGTATCTATGGCATGTGGTGCATACAGGGTGGGGTTTCCTAGCTGTGGCATTCATAACACAGCTGGCAGACATGTCAGTGTCAGTCAATCAGAGATTGCCTGTAAGCAGCCAAGATGGATACCTGACATCTGCACATCTGTACAGAGGACAGACAGAAATTAGCTAGACAACAGGTTATACATTAGGATGAATGTTTTGACAGATAGACATTTGACACTGATAGGTATGCCATTACTACATGACATCAGTCCTCAATGACATGTCCTAAACACATAGTAGTTTACAGTTAATATCAACATATCAGATCAATACCCAAAAACATACAGCTCACATACCAATAACACAATAGTCAGTACTCAGAGTCAACCTTTGCATGCAGGGGTGTGTGATCCCAGTACTACAATCTGCAATCTACTCTTACTTGGAACAGCACTGTTAAAAGTAGTAACATAATGATACAATGCATGCAAGTGTGACTGCATATAACTTGGGATACTACCCATGTATGAAACACATACAAAGTGAAAAGATTGTGGTACTAGCCATGTATACTCAGGTGTCCCATACAATATACACACTCCCCTTGCTACTTTAATGACAGCTCATTGAAGCATGCTATGTACATGGGATTACATACACTTATTAAAGATGTCATTACCCTGTATTTTATCAGATTGGAATGTGATCACTGGTTACCAGTGCTGAGCTATGCTTAGCAGGTGTAAGCATTGATTAAATGTAAATGCTAAGCACATGTGTCCACTGGTAAGCGAACCCTACATGGTGTAAGCGCCTTTTTGTTTAACCATACGTTAGTACCACTTACTGTCGCACAAATTGGTGCAAACCCACTTAAAGCTGCTCAAAACTGCCTTAAACACTCTGTATCCAACAGTCCTTGTTCTGCCTAGCAACAAAGTAAACAGCCATTGAATCCAACACCCTCTAGACTATAGTCACAGCACTTAACAAATAAGCCATCTGAGCTGTACAAATGTCTGTCGCTTGTTCAAATATATCATTCATTTCACGTACCAAATAGTAGTGAACAACTGCTTTGACTACTACAATTGTTTACTACTTGCTATTGAAAATAGTGTTGACTCAGTCATGTTTTTCTGTCTAAATATACACATAGATAAATATGTTGGGATACATCTGAGAAGGTATATACAACACTCATGTTTACACATAAGGATATGGATATATATATATATATATATATATATATATATATACACACACACACACATATGTAGATATATGAATACATGTACATACACACATTTATATATATATATTTATATACATATATATATATATATATATATATATATATATATATATATATATATATATATATATATATATATATATATATATATATATATATATATATATATATATATATATATATATATATATATATATATATATATATATGTATATATATATATATATGTATATATATATATATATATATATATATATATATATATATATATATATATATATATATATATATATATATATATATATATATATATATATATATATATATATATATATATATATATATATATATATATATATACATATATATATATATATATATATATATATATATGTATGTATATATAATATATGCCCATAACATGTAGTGGAGTCATACCTCAGCACCGTAAGTCACAACCTGTTAGTGCAAGGGAATGTAATGTAAGTATTGCAGTTATAAATGTAGAATGTTGGTACAGTAACAGGGGCTGTATCTACAGACATTGTGCAAGAAGTTACTTCTGATACTGACATGTAAACCATCAGTTTACTGACAGACATCATAAAATCATCATAGTGAAGCACCACACAAATCACAGTAATGATCCTGTGGAATACAGCAGAAATATGACCAACAAATGTGGACAGTCTGGAACAATCTGGTCAGTCTAGAGGTATACACAGAACTCCTTAGTGCAAGATGTGTGGACCAAGCCTGAGAAAGGGGATGTTTACAGCCATGAAAATGGGAATATCACACAAATACTGTTATAGATAAGCTCACACAGTTGATGCATTCACACCCTCATGTTTGTCCTAACACATATTAACCAGAGGAGCAGAGGTCCCAAGCCCACATACTTCCCACTAGTTAGTGACATACATCTTCACAGCATCCCACTGCTTTTTCAGAAATATACAACATTAATGGTGGCCAGGCAACAGTACATCTGACAAATATCTGGACATAACATCGCACTAGATAAATACACTGAGTTGCTAGGCATGTCACAAAGCACTGTGTAAACTATAGGCAGGACTGCCACAACATACTGAACCAAGTTTCCTATGGAGGAATACACATGTACTTGCAAATATAGCAGGCACTACAGGCATGTAACAGCACAGAGTAAGAGACACCAGTGTGAAAGTGCATACCCACAACCAATCTCAACACAGTCACATTATGGTAAGCCTAATTAATAGTACAGTATATGGACTGCATGAACAAAACCAACCTCATATTTGCCACTCACACACTAATCCTACATATGCTAGTCCAATTCACAGTGCAGTCTGATGCCTGACTGTGATATGGGACATGTCTCAGTCTGGCCCTGCAAACATATATGCTGACAGAGTACCAGAAACTGGAGCAGCATGCAATGTCAGATAGAACAGGACCAAGAACAGTGACATCTACCACAGTCTGTACACAGGCCAAGTAACATATTCACAATACACTGTGACACAATACTGACACTGTCAATAATCACCATAAGTACACAGACCTCACTGCTGTACAGACTACAACAGAATGTCCAGGTTTTGCCCTCAAATATAAGGCCTACTATACATAACATGTCTAGCAGTCTGATATATCACTGGCTTGTTATCAGGAATGATGTCAGTAAATAATCATATACTGTACATATGCACCTCTTACTGCATGACATCTGGACAAAGGGTGACAGCCTTGGGGGACAAAGGTACAAACACAGGGCCAATATTGATATATTTTTGTGATAAACTGGAAAAATTCCTGGTGTAACAGGGTTTGTTGTGACATATCTGTTCTGAGGGATATGACATCAGAACACACATGGATGTCATGTACTGACTGCAATCATCAGAGTGTGCTACTGCATTTCTAAAAATAGGAAATGTGTGAGTAACACACCCCATCTAAGACTCAAAATTCTGGCCAGTCTGCAGATAGCCCTACAGGTGAGAGTTTCCTCACAACATAACACTGTCATGCCAGACTTTAAATTATGTAGAACAGCCATATCCACGCAAACCCTATTAAACCAACATTACTCAAATGTAGAACAGCAATACTTACATTCTGTCCCCATGTCTGGAACATCCTCCTCCTGTTTGTTGGCCTGTCTCCACAGTGTATGTTGTAAGAGGTATTTCCAACTACCCTCTGTGATGCTGTTTGTTCAACACCCACATGAAGTCCTGCTCACAGTGAAGGAAAAGGGCCAAGTGTTTAGTTATAGGAGTGTGTTTCCATGCAATTGGCTATAGGAATGATACCACAGCTGTTCCACATGCAATTATCATGTGGGGGAATCCAATTCGTGCACAGGCTATCAGCTGATCATGAGCATTACCTACAAAAGTCAAGCTGCTGCCTATGCAAAACAGATGTATGTTTCCACATCCATCAGAGAGGAGGAGAGAGAGAGAGACAGAGATAAAGTAAGAAAGGAAGGGAGTAAGAGCCAAGAATGTTTGTGTATGATCTGTGGGTGGAGAGTGGTATCAATTGTTGCCTATATTGTTTACTAATCCATACTGTCATTTATTAATTGTACATGGCAGTACATATTTATGGCTGTGGATTGTCTACAACAACCTCAACAGTGTTTGAAAACTGCTGGCCTTGTAATGTGGACATTGGGACATATAGGTCCTCAATATAATGATGGAGCAAAACCCACACTGCAATGGATCCTGTCATTACACAATCACCCCAACACCCACACAAGCTACTGATGACACACACACACACACACACACACACACACACACACACACACACACACACACACACACACACACACACACACACACACACACACACACACACACACACACACACACACACACACACACACACACACACACACACACACACACACACACACTTACCAGTACTGAGTTTCAACCCCCTTCCTGACTATGTATTGCTATTACAGTGTTACGCAGTTACTGCACGCACCATTGAGTTTACATGTTAGAGAGTTGTCTAAAGATATATTTGAAGGTAAGTGACATCAGAAGCAGTGCTAAAAGAGTGGTAATGAAAGTGTAGTAAGTGTGAATGTCCATAAAATCAGGTGTCAACAAAGACACACACACACACACACACACACACACACACACACACACACACACACACACACACAAACACACACACACTTGCCAGTACTGAGATCCATAGATTAATTGCTTCACTGTTGTGTAGTAGGTGAATGAGCCTGAAGGCTCTACAAGGCTAGGCCAAGGGAATATCTTGGTATCAGGCCACATGACAGTAGTCCCCAGTGTGGCTCAGGGGTGCAGTCTCTGGAGTGCTCCCCAGGGGTGGGTATTGTATTCACCATCCACTCATTTGGGTTACTATTGTAGGTGGCCAGTGATGTGCACTGCTTCCCATGTATGTGATCTATATTCCATAACATGGACAGTGTCTGGGTTGTGCACATGTCCCACAAGTATGTTCTTTGACATGTGGAAGTGTACCTGAAGTCTCTGGGGCATGTTGTGTGGGCAGATTGTTATCTTCTGATGTAGCATTCCTGGCCTCATTTTGTGAGACCTGGCTATGTAACTGAGATCATGCTTGCACCTACATTGACAGCATGATACGGGTATTCAGTGGAGTTAGTGGCATCTATCCATACAGGGCATGTGTATAAGGCATGGTATTCCCTTTGTGTGTTACGTTTCCAGATTCTACAGCTGTTGCAGGCATCCAGTGGGGAACATGGCAAAAGGGACACTGTACACATGTATTTGCCTACTGAGGGGGATGGAACAGGGTGCCATGTCCTTTTACTTGCTGGTAGCAAACAGTCAGAAGATGTAACACAGCAAAGTACTTTCTGATGTAAGTGGCACTGTTGTGGTCAACAGGCATGTAGTCCACTGCAATCACACTGTGGTTACTATCTGTGAGGCAATATGCAGGGAACTACCAATATAATGGTTGTTGCCTATAGTCACGTGTGTTTGTGTATGAGGCGTGGGTGGAGAGTGTTCTCTGAGTAATAGAAGGGTTGCCTATATTATTCACCAATCCATAATGTCACATGTAGGGCTATGGCTTGTCTACACCAACCTCTCCAGTGTTTGACATCTGCTGCCCTTGTAAGGTGGACATTGTGAAATATACTAGGTTCTCCACATAATAATTTAGCAAAACCCACCCCACAAAGGATCCTGTTATTAGACAATCACAGTACCTTCCACACAGGATACTGATGACAGACAGACACAGACACACACAAACACACACAAACACACACACACACACACACACACACACACACACACACACACACACACACACACACACACACACACACACACACACACACACACACGCTTGCCAGTACTGAGATTCAAACTCCTAGCTAGCTATGTATTGCTACTATACTGTATCGGATTTATCACATGCACCATGGAGCTTATAGGATGGATGTTGTCCCAAGGTACTTCTAAGGTGAGGAACATCACCAGCCCTTGTAAATACTGGCATTGGGTGATGTAGTGGGTGAGAGAGCCCAAAAATTATTTTACCCTACACACACATTTACATTTGCCAAGGGTGAGATTCAAACCTCTATCTAACAATCTTTACAGACCATTATGTTACACATTCACCACATGCACCATTGACCTTACATGGTTTAGGGTTGGCAGCTGGTACTTCTAAGGTGGATTATATCTGCAAGATTGCTAAAGTCAGGCTCTGAGATGTGTACTGGGTGTAAATGGGGCCAAAGGCTTTGAGGTACAGACATACATATGCACACATGCAAACACTGGCCATGGATGAGATTCAAACTCATACCTATGTAGTTACTGCTACTACATTGTTCCACATTTATGGCACGTGCCATGATGCTTACATATTGGAGAGCTGTGCCAAGGTATCTTTGAAGGTGACTAACATCAGCAGCAGTGCTAAAGGAGGGGTAAGGGGAGATTAGCAAGTGTCAAAGTCCATAAAATCAGGTATCATCAAAGACACACACACTCTCTCACACAAACACACACAATTACCATGGCTGGGATTAGAACTCCTATCTAACTAGTATGCTATACTAATACTATAGTATTACATAATTATCACAAGCACCATGGAGCTTATATATTGGAGAGCTCTCCACAGTTATCTTTGAAGGTGATTATCATCAGCAGCAGTGCTAAAGGAGGGGTAAGGGGAGATTAGTAAGTGTCAATGTCCATAAAATCAGGTATCATCAAAGACACACACACACTCTCTCAAACACACACAGTTTCACAGTTGCCATGTCTGGAATTAGAACGTCTACCTAAATAGTATACTACACTATAGTATTACACAGTTATCACAAGCGCCACAGAGCTTATGGGGCTGGCACTTGTCCACATGGTTATTTCAAGGTGACTGACATCAGCAGGCACGCTAAAGCATTTATTTATTTATTTATTTATTTTACATTTGTTTACTGGGATAGTCCGACTGGATATATGTCCATTTTCAGAGGAGGCCCAGGGGAGAAAAGCTCCAGTAGAAAAAATTACATAGATTGCACAAGAAGTTAGATAACATTACATGGTTTACACAAGAAGTTAGATAACATTAGAAAATGTAAGACAAGGTGTTTTGTACAATGGTTTATTAATGTTCCAAAATAGGGATTCACCGCTCTCATGGTTAGACACAATTAAAAGCAATAGACATCAAATTGAAAGCAGAGCTTGGTTAAGTAATTACATATTATGATATTTACAGATTATGCTTTCAGTCTATAACTTAATCAGGATTGGTACATGGGCATAGCCCATTCACCTTTAAGTACTGTTTGAGGTTTTTTTTTTGAAGAGACTTATGGAGGACTGTAGGGTTATATAGTTTGGCAAAGAACTCAAGGTTTTGCCAACAAAGTTGACAAACAGGGATTCACCAGCAGAGTTATTAGCTTTGTGGGTTTGGACCAGTAGTTTGTTGGCTGATCGTAGGAATTTCAAGTTGCTATATGGCTTAATAATATTTATAAGCGAGGGGGTATTCTCAGGGAGGTATAGTATTTTGTGTGCTATTAAGAGTTGATTGAATTGAATTAAGCTGGGCAGTTCTAGCCACTCTAGTTGTTTCAGGTTCTGGTAGTGGTGGGTTCTATAGATGGAGCCATTGGCGAATCTGGCAATATGGTTGTAGCTATGAGAGAGTTTACTTAGTTCAGATTTGTTGAGGTTTGAGAGTACAGGTGAGGCATATATAAGCATAGAGAGTAGGTATGACCGGGCGATAGCAGTTCTAGCCAGTGGGGTTAAAAATGTCTTGTTTCTATACAGTGATTCAAGCTTCTTATTGATGATCTGTATGGTTTTGTTGACCTGTAGGTCAAATTTAAGATTATTATCTAGGATAACCCCTAGAAGCTTGGTGTGGGTATATGGGGAGATAGTGGTACCATTATTTGACGAGACAAAGAATGAAAGTGTGGCAGATCTACTAGTAGGGGTGAAGAATAGAAGTTTAGTTTTATTGGGGTTCAGCAGTAGGCATTTGTTGGCAAGCCAGTTTTCAATAATATTAAACGTATTTTAGGTTAAGATTTGCAATTCAGATGCGGAGGTGGCTGAGCAAATCAGAGTGGAATGATGTGCAGGTAGCTTTAGGGATAGCAGTGTGAAGGTTGTTGATGAAAATAGAGAAAAGTAGTGGACCTAGTATGGAGCCTTGAGGGACGCCGAGTGTGAGAGGTAGCTGGCTGGACAGTTTGCCCTGCCATAATACCGCCTGTTGTCTACCAGTCAGGTATGACTGGAACCACTGGATTGCATGCTTATTGAGGGAAATTGACTTTAGAGAAAGAATGAGAAGTTCATTGTTGACCATGTCAAAGGCTTTTGATAGGTCAAGAAAGAGGGAGGAGGATAGCCTATTGTCATTCCTGTTTTGGTTTATGGCGTTAATAAAGGAAAGGAGGACTGAGGTGGTGCTCTGGTGTGCCCTGAAACCATGTTAGGAGTTGGATAGTAAGTTATTTTGTGTAAGGTATTGCATTAGTTGCTTGTGTACACATTTCTCCATTATGTTGGCTAGTGGGGAAAGAATGGCAATGGGTCTATAGTTGGTTAGTTCTGTAGAACTTCCTCCTTTATGGAGTGGGATGACATGGGATATTTTCCAGATGGAGGGGATAGCGCTTTCGGATAAGGTTCTGTTGATCAGGATAGATATGGGATATGCAATGGCATCTGCAGCTATTTGTAGGTACTCTGCAGGGAGGAGGTCCACAGAGAAGGTGGTAGGTTTCAGTTTTTTAATAAGTGTTTTGATAAAACTAGTGGATATGGGTTGGAAGGTAAATTGGGGGTGATTAGTGGGTAGATTAGGGGTGGGGTTTAAGTTTGTGAGGGTTAGTTGATTTGCTAGGGATTGAATTGTTTCGGTGAAAAGTTATTATACGCACCAGCTATGGTCTCTGGGGAACTATGGATGTGGTTAGCTGGGGTTGAGGTGGTAGAATGACCTCGATAAAGAAGTTGATTTACACCTGCCCAGAACTTTAGAGGGTTGTTTTGGTGTTTTTGTAGGAGATTCTTGTAGAAGCTTTTTGTATCTAGTAGAATAGAATTTTTTGTTTCATTCCTGAGTTGACAATATTTTAAATGGTCAAGTGGGGCTTTGGTCGATCTCCAGCTGGCCCAGGCTCTGTTTCTAGTTTTGATTTTTGATTTGGTATCTTTTGTGAGCCATGGTGCTGAGTTTGATCTAGATTTTATTGTACGTGCTGGGGCATGGGAGTCGAGGATACTTAGGAATTTAGTGTTAAAGTGAGCTATAGCCTCTTCTAATGGTATAGTTTTTAGATTTGACCAGTCAACTGCTTTTAGTTCGTTTAGGAAAATAGCTGCATTAAAGTTTTTCCTGTTTCTAAATGTTTTATATTTGGTCTGGTGGGGGTTTCCTGGCTTATGGTTTATTATATAGGTTAGTAGATGGTCACTAAGGTTATCAGGGAGAGTGCCAGCTGTGTACATTTGGGGTTGGTTATTGACTAGGATCCAGTCTAGGATACTTTCCATGTTGCAAGGTTTGTTTATTCTAGTGGGAGAAGTTAAAGTAGGGCAATGGGAGGTGTAGTGACTGTGAATGGCCTCAAAATCACTCATCTTCACACACACACACACACACACACACACACACACACACACACACACACACACTCACAGAGTTTCACAGTTGCCATGCTTGGAATTAAAACTCCTACCTAACTAGTTTTCTACACTACAGTATTACACATGTATCGTAAGCGCCACACAGCTTATAAGGCTGAGACTTGGCCAGAGGGATATTTCAATATGACTGACATCAGCAAGTGTGCTAACATGGGCAATGGGAAGTGCAATGTGTGTGAATGGTACATAAACCATTCCTCTGGAAACACACACACACACACACACACACACACACACACACACACACACACAGAGTCACATACAACTTTACATTTGACAGGACTGGGTATACAAATGCTAGATGAATACTGATTTATATTGTCATGTTACACAGTTATCACAAGCACCACAGACACTATAGGGCTGAGAGCTACCAAAAACATTGTCTACAGTGGCTGACATCAGCACATCATGTGATATCGGGCAATTGGATGTGTGGTGGGTGGGACAGGGCCCATGATGGAAATCTCTCTGTCACTGTCTGTCTCTCTCTTCTCCACATCTCTGTGTGTGTATGTTTGACATATTATAGTGTGTTGACCTTGGATATGTGTGAGTATTCCTATCCAATGTGCATGCAAAACATGAATGGTACACAATGTGGTGTGTGTGCACAGATATCTGCGACTGTCAGATATGTATAGTCCACTGTGTTGTCAAACATGGGCTTCATTTCTCTAAGTGTAGGAGCATGCCTAGTATGACCTTCTTTATTGAGTTTGCAAATCCATTCAAGGCAGGTTGTACTCCAGTCCATGGTTTGGTGTTCTACACTTACAGCTAGCAACCTGGTTCTGCAGGATATCTGTAGATAGGTTTACAATATGGAGTCACAATGAGTGACAGATAGTGGGATACTGTAACTATTGTGTCTGTGTCGCTTGTGTTACATGCTTGGTGTTAGCAGAGATATTCAGACATATGTACTGTTTTACACTGTGATGTATTATGTCATCAACTACTGACAGATATACTTATTTGCTCACAGTTATTTCCTGGGAAATACAAGATGAATGAAGCTGTGTCCAGTATTGTGGTCTGCAGCCTACATATTCTTGCACACTCATGACATTCTGGAGGGGTAACATCAGACACTTGCTGATGGGTCTGTGTAAATGGTCCAGCACCTTGGTACTATGCTGGCTGAGGATCCCCTTCTTGTACATATATTGACGTAACAGAATGGCCATATCCTGCTGTGGCCATACCTCTCAGCTGTACAGATTCACCCAGGTTACCCAGAGGCAGGGCTCATATACCTGGTCAGTTCCCCTTCACATTGTGGTTTACAAGCAGGTTTGCAGCCACCCATTACTGGGTTTCCAGGCAGGGGTAGAATGGGCACACATCAAAGTTTCAGACTTCACACACTCCATGCCATCCATGCTTCTACACCCCCCTCTCTGTTATTCTATCCTCTTCCTAAAATTATGCGAGTGATATCTGAGAAGTATCCCTATAGTTGTGCCTTCATTCCAGCAGTATTTAGGGATTGGTCCACAGTTCATGCAGTAGGACATGGTGGGCATGCTACTGGGATTTGTCAACATGGCCTTGCATTTGTGTTCTGTTGACTGTGTTATGTTGTTAGTTGGGACCCGATGAGATAACATACAGTGGCACTATGGGTGAGGCACAGGCCTTTGACAGCGGACTGTAGTCCATTTGGTAGTGATGCAGGCCATCTGTAGCAGGCCAGTGCATTCTGTCACTCCTACATTCCCAGGCTGCAAGCCACTGGATTCTCCTGGGGTGACAGGGTAAGTGTGCGAGGTGTTAATGGCAATAGTTCCTGTCCATATTAATCCATTGGTCTGAATGCTGGCAGGGTGCTGGTTACAGCTAGGGACACACCTGCATGGGACACCTATTCAGCATGCCGCATTCTGTGGGTATTCCCATACAAAAGTGGAGGTCATATTGTACTCATTTCCAACAGCAAGGATATGACCTGTGATAAACATGTGGCTGATGGTGGGGTGCATGTGTGATATGGAAGCTTCTTGCAGCTGACTCACAGATATACATGGAACATTCCCCTTATGCTGCCTTGTGTGGGGACATAGGCAGTCTATCATTACTTCATAACTGTGCCTTTTGTGGTCTGACACTGATTGGCCAGACTACATCAGTATTCCATACTACACAGACAACTAATGTGCTGCTAACTTGTATGTACAATTCCAAAGGTGTGTGCAGTTGACGTTTACATTTTATGTACTCTGTCTAGGGTACTTCCACCTGTGTACTGTGTGTATGTCTGGGCCTAGATTCATGGCATGTCCAACTTTCAGACAATGACAAATATTGACATCTGGACAGTGAGTATGGACGACTGCTGACATGGGTATTGCTGAGAAGCATTGTGGTTGGCACTGCAGTTGTTGGAACATGGCCCTGTCATCAACAGTACTGGCCATAGGCCACCGAGACACAACCCTCCATACCTACATGCTGACCACTTCCAGACAATATTGAACACACAGCAACCTAACACACAGACCCCTGCATATTGTACACATGCAACAATCTATCCTATAGATTGGGCCAGCTCAGGTAATCTGTGCTCCACTGTTATTAAACCCACACATACATGTTACTGCATTTCTACATAGAATTCTGGGAGGTGGGGGCACACCTGACAACTTTAAACATTTGCTATGATTCTACTGGTATTTCAGGTACTCTGTTGACTTCCATTTCATTTTGTATTCTGAGCTATCATGTACACTGGAGGCATATCAGTAGAGTACAGATCTTAGGTTTTATTGACCTACATTTCAGTTTCAGACTTCTTACCCTTCAGAACTAACATACAACTTCCAGACCCGTTGCAGTCTGTCTCTGTAGGTCTGGAGGGGGGGGCTGTTCACCATTGCCATAAATTGGAGGCCTTAACCCAGCCTTTCGTTATGGTCATCTCCACCTGTCCTACTGGCTGGGGCTGGTGTTGGGTATGTGAGCCTCACTGACATGCATGTATGTGTCCTATGGACACACATTTGGGCCGCCATATGTACTGCAGTGGGATTTGTCACCTTGTCCAGTACTGCCTAGCATGTTGACACCAGTATTTGTTATGGATTTCATGCTGCCCGTATAGGTGTCCACTATCTGCTGCCATCCCATTCAGCCACCCGATTCCCTTGCATGCTCACGTCTATACCATAGATACAACTATCAGAACATACTACTCCAGTCAGCAATTGATAGGAAGAGTGACTTACCTTGTGGCTGTGCCAGTATTGAGGACGGTGCTGGAGGGCTGACTATGTCGGATGCACATAGTACACTCCCTATACATGGTAAAGCACAGGTAGTGTCATGTTTGGCATCCCTTTTACTGTATGTGCGAGTCAGAGAGAGGTGTCATTCTCTGGGTCCCTACCATGTCAGTGTATGTGCTATGCGTTGCCTCTTTGCCAAAGCTTGGGCATACTGGGCACACCTCCTTCTGCCTACATGGGCAGGCTCAGGTTGTTCCTCCTCCGATTCCCTCTGTGCCTGTGATGGCCTTGGCAATAGTGGGGGGCTGTGTGGCTTTGCCCCATGCTATTCCTGCAGCAGCTGTTTCCGCAGGATCATATTGTGTAGCATGGTACATACTATGACCATTTGTGTACATGTAGCTGGACAGTACTGCAAGGCTCCACTGGATATGTCCAGGCAGTGGAACCATGACTTGAGCATCCCAAACACGTGCTCTATAATGATTCTGGTTTGTGCGTGTGCCTCATTATAGAGTTCTTGTTTGGGTGTGTGTGCATTTCTGAGGGGTGTCATCAGCCACGGCTCCAGTGCATAACCAGCATCCCTCACTAGGTGGCCATATGGGATGTCCCCACTGCCAAATGACTGGTACAGCTATGTCATATGCCAGATGTGGGAGTCGTGATAGCTTCCAGGGCTGCCAGCACACACATTCAAGATAATGCCCTGGGCATCACACACAACCTGGCAGTTGATGGAGGGGAAGCCCTTGCAGTTTATGTAGACCCTACCCCGCTCACAGGGTGGTGCTTTGATGTGTATGTGCATGCAGTCTATAGCACCCACTACCTCAGGTTATTCTGCTATTTTGTGGAAGAGACACATATTGTTGGTCAACGCCTCACGGGTGTTGAGGAAATATATGTGCTCACTGGCATGTGCTGACATGGCATCCTGGAACTGGTGGAGTACCCTGGATGCTAATGCCTGTGAGATCCCCATGATATCCACAGTTGGCTTTAGAAGGTACCTGTGGCTAGTATTCTTAAGCCTACACATACCTTGGAATCCACTGGGATGGGTTCCCCTTTGTTGGTTTTGTGTGTGAGGCGTGGCCGGCACAGCTCAACATTTTGCTGTAGAATGTCCCTTTCCACCATATAGCACTCCACTATCTCCAGCTCATTTAGCCCCTGATAGGTTACCCTGGGTCTGTACACTCTTCTCCTTCTCCTCACTGTGGGTTGGTCATCAGCATTCACATCCTGACCACCCACAGCCTCTTGCACATATTGATGTATGAGAGCAACAGCAGCCCCTAACATTTTGCTAGTTTTGTCAAGTAAAATTTCCCCATCTGTGTACACCGGTGGTGTAGAGTTTGTGGGAAAAACCAGACTGGAAGGTAGTTGCATAGTTTTTAGTAGTGTGCTAGGCTGTTCTATGTGTAATTGGCTGATTCTGATACATTTCACCTGCCAGCTATGCTAGTTCTCCTTGATTGCCTTCCTACTGCTGTTTACCCTTCCCGTTTAAGCCCCAAGGCACGGCGCGCATACCCAGTGCTCAGATGTGAACAGAGCTGCTATTTCCTGTTTTTTTTTTTTTTTGTTTTGTTTAAAACCTGGTGCGGGGCATGCACACTTGTTTAGGCAATGTAAACACTGCTAGGCAGCCTCAGACACACCCCCTTCCTTAGCTGTGCTTAGCTAAGGGCAAACATGGGCCACAGAGCTCCAATAAGCTTACAGCGTACATGACACTCTCTCTTATGAGTTCATCTACCTCTTATACTTATACCATGGTGTTGCTGCACCTACACGGTTGGGTGCAAGCTAACACTGAGAGGAAATCTGTGATTCAGTATCAATCCCCTCATTTGCATAAAACAGAATGCTAATTCATAGTTACCACACTCACACTGAGCCTTCCCCATTAGCAACCACTATTCCCTGGTATTGTTGCCTTATGCATGCCATTGACTATCATGGCAAAATGCTGATTTGGGTTTAAAAGCTTATTTCCAACGTTTTTTCTTATTTTCGGGCCGATCCCATTTGTGCACAGATGCCCTATGCTTAAACGGCCAAAAAAAAATAAAAGTTATTTTTTTTAATTTGCAGCTATTTCTCATGCCAATGGCCATATATTTGGCCATTGGCATGCTTACTACATTGAATACATGCTTTCTTTGGAGCTGTCATCCCTCCATTTTGTAATTTTCAAAAATGTATTCAGTTAGTAACCAAATATATTTCTTCAGGTTACACTATTCCTGCACAGACACCTACCTACTTCCTGGATTGCTAATTCACCTCATTTGCAAGGTTTTCACCTGCAAATGGGGTAATTAGCATATAGCAGTGGTGTCCATGCAGGAATAGTGTAGGAGTGCTTGTGCACATTCCAGAAGCTCGTTCCTGGATCGCTCGTCGGCCATATTGCGTGCAGCAGCTCTTGCACTATTCCTGCACTCCATGCAAAGCTTGCTGAATCTGGGGGATTGTATTACATTTCTGTTGCTATTTCTCAGTGTAGGGTTATTATAAGACAACTGCAGTCATAAACTGTAAAGTAATAAAACAGTGTGGTAATGGGTAAGACAACACCTATAAATTAATTTTTTGCTGCTTTTATTGTCACTACATTTTTGCTGTTTCATATAATAATTAGTTTAAACAAATAATGTAGGTATTTAATAGCTTATGCCTATATTTATGTGTTTTTAACTTTTAATTTGAGGTTTGTATTTTTAAGTTTTTTAGCATGTCTAGTGATGTCATTTCCTGTCTTAAAGGGACGAGGTGGTCTTTTGTTAACATTTAAAAGTGATTGTTATTGTTTTATAGATTGTCTGAGGAAGTTTGATATTTTACCAAATGAAAAGCGCTTAAGTTAATAAATTTATAGGTGTTGTTTTACCCATTAGTGCACTGTTTTATTGTTTTCATATAGTTTGTTTCAGTTTCTTTGTTATTTAATAAACTGGAAAGTAACACTTCAAAGGTAAATAAATAAGAAGTACTAAGTTTTAATAAATTGAGTACTTTCATCCAAAGTATGACAGGACTTCTTCAGAACAAGAAAAATGTATTAAAAAAACAATGAAATTTTTAAAGACATACATAGTCACATGCTACATCACATGACCAAACAAAACATGAAGTATAAAAATATAAAATCAGTCTAGAAACATCATCTAAACACATTAATAACTTAAAATAGAACACTCGTATATTTTCTTAAAGCACAATATCTTATAGAACCACTAGACTTTTAAAGAGGTAAGCCACATTCACCTCTGTGCCTACTGTGTAGTGCCTTGTCCTCAAGAATTTGTAGAGTGTACAGTTGGACCATTATTGAATATCTTGTTAATTTATGCATTTTTGTCATCCTGGGTTGACTGCTCCACACGGGAAAATAATATGTCTTCCACTGCTCTTTGTATCCAGTATTATTCAGCCTGTCATTAGCAGTGTTCCTGACACACATCTATCCCACACAGCATCATTCCTCTCAGCTGTTCAGATTTTCACAGAATGTCCAGATTTTTGCTTCATATTTTTAGTCTGTTTCTCATAAAATTGTGGTTTTCTAGCAAATCATTGAGGACTGAAGTAAAAAAATAATGGCAGACGTTTGAGTTTCAGACTTTGCATCCTTCAGAAAATTCATGCTACTGCAAAATCTGTTATTCTACCAAGTTTCTAAGTTTGTAAAAGCAGTATTTAGCAACTGTCCATATTTGTGGTCCTTTGTCCCCCCATTATTTGTGGATTTGTCCAGATTTCCTAATCTAAGAGGTTGAGAGGTATCACATGCATTACTGTAGCAGCAGACTCCTGTTTGTATTAGTGAATATTGGCATGCATGATGTTTTACAAACTCAAATGTAAATGAATTCAGTACTTCCAAACAGGTGCATGAAGGGTTTTATATTCTGGTTGTTAGAGATACTAACATATATGTGTGTGTGTGTGTGTGTGTGTGTGTGTGTGTGTGTGTGTGTGTGTGTGTGTGTGTGTGTGTGTGTCTGTATACATGTATATATATATATATATATATATATATATATATATATATATATATATATATATATATATACTCTGCTACTTTTGTCAAATGGTGCTTTTATTGCCATTGACACCTGTTAAGTTGGCACAGTTTAGTCAAACTAAACAGATGGTCAACATGTGTCAATAAAAGCATCAGATCGGAGGATTCTTGAGGTTGACAAATTTGCCCTTTTCTGGAGAATCATGCAGTCTTGGATATAGTATACAGAATTAGCTGGGGGTGTGAGGGGCACAGTCCCCCACAACACGGTGCGGGGTGGCTTATCTCCCTGCAAAAAATTGCTGAAGTTAAATATATCTTATCTTGCTCTCTGTCATTTTATATATATGTATGTATATATATATATATATATATATATATATATATATATATATATATATATATATATATGGGTCCCCTTCAGTAAATCGAACTTTTACAAGTTTGAGCTTCACATGGCCGAGACCATATATTTGAACTTGTAAAAGTGCGATCGGACTGAATGGAGATCTCTGTACAATGCAGAATGGGAAGATTTCCCATTTCCACAATGTAGTGCAATCTCAGAATTGGTATATTTGCTTCAGACGTTTAGTTTTGTTTTTTGTTGTTTCCTTTGTTTTTTCTTCAGTGTTCGAACTTTTACAAGTTCGAATACATGGTCACGGCCATATGTGGCTCAAATTTGTAAAAGTTTGATCTACTGAAGTAGATCCATATATATATATATATATATATATATATATATATATATATATATATATGTAAGTAAATATAAGAAAAAAGGGTACTATATGGAATATGCAACTTTAAAAATGTTGATGATTAACCTGAGGAAGTCGTATGTCAAGCAGTAGACATTCCTTCTAGAAGTACAGTTTGAAAAACTACCTTATGGAAGATAGGAGGTCATCCACCCTGTTTGTGTGGTTTCCAAGGCATTCTGTTAAGCAAACATGCATATGCTGCATGAAATGCATTTCTGCTACTTTTGTCTAAGATTTTTTTATTTACTTATTTTATTTTATTTATTTTGATTTATTTTTTACTTTTGTCTCATCATTTCAGTCACTACAGAAAGCTTAAGATCATAGGTGAAACTGGAGACATAAAATGATAAGTAAGCAAACAGCTTCACCCAGTCAACTCTCTCCTTCTCTCTGTATGTATATATATATATATATATGTATATATATATATATATATATATATATATATATATATATTTTTTTTTTTTTTTTTTCAAATTTTCATACAACCCCTTCAGTACTGTGACTACTGCCCAATAATGAACTCACGAGGTAACACCAAGGTGAAGACACAGTTCTCTATTCAAACAAGTAAAAAACATAAAAAATGGTGAGCACTTTTGCATTCATAAATGAACACTTTTTCAGACATAAAAACTCAGTAAAACACTTAAGTTTAAATAGAAGTCATGATCTGTCAGGTGACTGCATCAATTAAAACAGCAAATCAAGAATTTAAAGCCATCAATGGGTCAATGGGCTATCTACCAAAGATAGGTTAATAGATAAACCACTGACCCATCAATAGGTTTTCATAGTAGTTGATATCATTAGAAACTGTGTTACACATTAAGCAATAAAACACTACACACATTTTAATTATTGTTTCAGATTTTATACTTTTTGGTTGTTTCTGTTTTATTAGGGGTAAGTTATATCAGCTTCATTAATCTATTATGAATGTTGATTTTATGACTTTAAATTCTTGATTTGCTGTTTTAATTGATGCAGTCACCTGACAAGTCATGACTTCTATTTAGAGTTAATTGTTTTACTGAGTTTTTATGTCTGAAGAAGCGTTCTTTTATAAACCCAAAAGCGCTGACCATTTTTTACATGTTTTTTGCTTGTTTGAATAAAGAATTGTGTCTTCACCTTGGTGTTACCTCGTGAGTTCACCAGTGAGTTTGTTAATGGATATTACTATTTCTCTGTGAGGTACTTCATCCTTGTTTTGTCTGCTGTTTTCCACTGTGACTACTGCACCCATCCATTGGTCAGTCTCCGAATCTCATCTACTCTCACTCATACATGTCTCCAAGATACTTAAAACTTCTCCACCTGAGGTAGGTTTTCTTTCACCTACTGAAAGTAATCCACTCATTTCTGGAAAAAAGAATCCTGACTTGTGTTATGGAGCTGTTAATTTTCATCACAACTACTTCCTGTTCAGTTTTGAATTGCTTTAATGCATGCCAGAGATCAGTCTGCCCTTGAGGCCAGAAAATCAACAATGCCTGCAAGCAAGAAAGATGTAACCATCATATTCTCAAAACTGGCACTCTTGAAACTTCAGTTACATCTTGATATCCAGTCCATGAAAATCAAAAAGAAGAAGGGAGAAAAAAGCACCTTTAATGCAGTCTTATGCCCACCTTGAATGCATACAGTATAAAACTGAAAATAAGAACACAGCTCTGATTCAGCAAGTACAGGTATAAGTGGTATTCAGGAGCAACCCTGCGACCTTGTGTTGTTGTAGGATATCCCCCAAGTAATTCCAGGGTACATAGACATATGCCTTCTCCAAGTATTCAAAACTATTCAGGTCTTAACTGTTGAAGTCCCATGACTACTGCAGTACCCATGCAAGCTGAAACAGGAGATCAATGTTCTCTTGCACAAACAAAATCCATTTTCCTTCTTCTGTGTTAGAGGCTCAGCTGTCAGATGAATGTTCCCTTCAGGTACCTTTGAATAGGCTTTCCCAGGGAGTCTGAGAAGTGTGATCCCTCTATAACTGAAATGCACTCTGATGTTCCCCTCTTTGAAAATGGAGGCCATTCCTTCAATTCACCAATCCAATGATAATGACCTTACTTTCCACTAAACATTGAAAATATGTCTTAAAAGTATGTAGCATCTTGCACATTTCTGATTGTATGTAATCCACTACATTACCCTTTATACCTTAGAAATGTTAACTGTCATAATTTCCTTATATATGGAAATAGACCAAGTCCCACCTCTTTCTTCTGGACAGTCAGCTCTAAGGAAGGCATATCCACTGTGTTTGGGAATTCATCAAAGTGTTCTTTCTGGCTTCTGACAGTGCTTCTGTTTGAAATCTGTGTTTCTTTATCCTTGCCGAGATGAACTTGGACAATGCCCTGTAGCTTTCGGAGTGACATAAAGGTGTGCCAGAAGCACTTTAAGACCATACAAAATTGCTTTTCATGGCCTTCCCAAATTCCTACTGTAACTGGCTCTCTGCCTCAGATACTGCTGCAGCTGTTACCTTTTTGGCCTGTTGATTCCTATCACACCTGGAGACTCCCTGATGGCACCATATGGAAGGTCTCTTTCTTTACCTCGACTGTTTCCTTCACCTGTTTTATCCATCAGCAGGTCAAAATTTACCACAAACTAAGTACTAAAACCAAATTTCAGTCACTGTTTCTTGCCACTGCCATAACTACATAACAGAGTCCATATGGACTGAGCAGGTTTGATCTCCCATGATATACTGGAGAAGCTCTTCCAGATGAGGTTATTAAAGTCACTCTGCCAAAAATTTTCTATGTATTCCCAAAAGCCAGGTTATTCTCCGTGAACATTTCTGTTTTCTGAGTCTTTCCATCTGCCAACCTAGCTGTCTATTCCAATTAGGTATCAGTGCAAAGCTCAGCATAAGTTTTTCCCAAAATGCCCAGATCATATGGCCTCAGGTTTGATGACACAGCTATGAAGCTGATCTTTGATCTGTGGTCATTGGTGCTGTTGCAGTGAGTACACATATGGGTAGCCTTATGTTTAAACCTTCACAAGGTATGTCTCCAGACATGAGATGGCATTTCATGTCCCAAGAGCAGATTTCACTTAAAAGGGTTTAATCTGTTCTAGTCCATCTAGCCTCTTCTCTCTATCACTTAAATAATATTACAAATGTACCCGGTCCTTCATCTTGTGGTTGGTGACCCCACACAGTGACTGCATCCAAGGTTCAGCTTCTCTACTCTACACGAGTTACTTAGCCACCGAGCACTTTGGAAACAACCGTCTGGACTCATTTTTCTTATTCTTTGAATGAATTATCATGGGGGTCAGTTTTTTTGGGCTCATTCTTTGTCTGATATTATTGCCTCCCAAAACTGACCTGTTCATTGTATATGGAACACCTAGCAAACTCTGAAGTTGTACTGTTTTGGCAGCTATTTAGAGGAAAAAGGGGGATAAGTTCATGGGAGCTCTTGAGCTCTTTGTGTGAAAAGATACAAGAAGATAGCATAGGCTTATTAAATTTGAGATTTATTCCTGAAGACAAATAAAAGCAATTTAAAGTGGTATGAAGGAAAAGGTAGTTTGGAATTTTAGAACAGACCAATTTACTGGAATCTGTCTTGAAAACAAAACAAAGAAACAACAATTATGGCTTAATAGTTATGAAGCCAGAAAGGAGTGGATGTTAAAACAAGAGCAGGACCTATTAGGAATTTTTTGTACATGTACTAACCAATATGTTTATGTGTGTGTGTGTGTGTGTGTGTGTTTATGGAAATAGTAATAATGAATGATTTCAATTGTAATTTAAGAAAACAGAACCACAAACTGGGACAAGACATTAAGAAGCACAAAGAAATAATGCAATGTGGAGATTTAATACAAGAAAGAAAGAAAGAAAGAAAGAAAGAAAGAAAGAAAGAAAGAAAGAGTGCTTATATAAATGTGGAAATATTATGACAGAGATTATATCCTGCTTTCAATGTTAATGTTACAAAGAAGAATGTGTATTTCTTTTTTTTTACCATATGGCAATGTGGAGTTGTGGGGGGAAGATGAAGAGAAGATTGTAAGAAGTTTAAAAAATGTTGACTGTGATGTAATGTGAAACAAAACAGTTCAAAACTACATATTATTTATTATGAAAAGAGAGTGGGAATATGAGGGAATTATTTAAATCATGGACACAGTGGTGGGTGGCAATGAAAGCAAACTATAAAAAATATAGTTGGTTATGGAAAAAGAGGACAGAAAGTAAAATGTTTATATGATGATTTAAGAGAGGAATATGGTATCTTGATTAATGATATAATGTATTGCAAGAGCAAAAACACATTTATGAAAAGCGGAGAAAGAATGTATTTTACTAAGATGAGATACAAATATCCAAAAGGGAAAAAATAAATGATTAATCCTTCCTTGGCAAAGAAATTGAAATTATAATGAACTCTTCTATGAACAGGGAAGAACAGTGAGACATAAAGAAGGTATTTATTTTCATTTGTCTGGGTAGAACAATTACCTCCACTGACCTTTTTCAAACTCAGCTGGGGAGCAGTGTCTGGTTAAGTGACTTGCTCAGAGTCACACAGTTAGGTACTGGAGGCTGATAGAATCAAACCTTGGACCACAGGAAAAAGCTTGTTAACAGTTACTCAATCCACTGTGCCATTTGACAAATGTTTCTGCTGGCTTGTACAGGCCCTAAGGCCGATAGCCTAGTACTAACCTATGAACCTATAAACTTTATACAACTGCCAGTAATGTGAAAGAAATGGAACAATATATTATAGAAATATATAAGACAGAGCAAATGGGATTGGAGAACATATAACCAGCTAATAAACTGCTGGAAGAGCAAAGAAAAATGTTACATGGAGACATGAACAGTTAGATAAAGATTTTGTGCCAGATTCGTGAACACCTACATTAAGTGCTACTATTGTGTACACATCATTATGTGCTACATACATGGTAGCACACTATTTTGTGTTCATTAAATAGCTCTATACTTATGACAGAGCCTGAAAACTAGGGTAAAAGGAAGAATATGCTAATGAAAGCATAAGTAGCTGAATTACATGCTTATTAGCCAATCCAACATGATGGAGCTATTCACAAAGGTATAAAGTAATTGTGTACACTTAGTGTAACCATTTGCCCTAAAATCCAAAAGATTTTGAAATACAGCCAAGATTGCACTTAGAAAAAAATGTTAGGGGTTGTTGCTGCCATCATTGATCTGTATGTGCAACAGGCTTTAATTCAAGGCACTACTGCCAGACCTTTGCCAAGAAGAAGAAGAAGGAGATTTGTATCCCGTTTGATTTACTATGGATTGCATGAGACAGAAATTGTAGAGCAATACCAATTGGAAAGGGAAATACTACAGGAAATATGAAATATTTGCTGCTCTCAGCTAAGGCCCAAGTTAACTGTGGAGTATGTATGAAAAAAAAAAGAAAAAAAGATAACTGTTACTGCCATATGCAAATACTTATACATCCCTAAGTTAAAATCAGTAATATCATATAACTGATGTCATCATTATACAGCTGGATTTTATCCAGTAATGCACATCAAGCATTTCAGTTGCCCACTCATATATGCAACAATAAATAAAAAAAGTGCAAAGAGTAGGGCATAGTCATCATCACTGGCACAAGGTTGGGGAGGGGATACATGAGGGTAAGCCTGACTCCAAAAAAGTGAGTGCAGATTATTTAATTGCATTGCATACCTGGAAATTTTGCAGTACACACACTTGGGTTGTCCTCCATGCCAGAAAATCATAATTCTGTATGAACTCTCTGCAGAGGTATCTGGGATCTCTGGCAGTGGGCAGGAAATTCTCAGTTTAGTCACTAGTAGTTCAGTAGCAGGACCCCCCCCCCCACATAGCCATGCATTCACAGCCAATTACAGCTGCCCTACATATCACATACATTATCATGTCATTGTTTCTATGCCATACTGCCTGATATGTATGGCCATGGCCTCCTGCACCACTTATATTGTTGACCACCTGTTCCCAGATACAGCCATGGGAGGACTTGTCACCTCTTCCTCTTTCTAAGAGGAATGAGCCATATCAACATAGTGTCTGAATGATAACTTCATTCTCTGCATCACTATATTGTGCTTTACAGGGTGCAGACATCTTGAGCACCATAGCTCTGTATGTGATAAAGCTAAAAGAACTGAAAAATAGAAAATGAAGAAACAAGTGATTGCTAACAAAACAAATATGCATGAATGTAAGCATACATCATGTGCAAAATAATTGAAATAGTAAAGTTCCCTGTGAATACACAGATGTTGATAAAGAACCTCCCTTATGTAAGAAGGTCAACATATGTTTAACTCTGTAGTACATTGCAGCTTTAACAAAAACAATGTAATTTTACATTACAAATGGCTATAACTGTTGTTGGATGTCCAGGGCATGCAGGAGTATATCACAGGCTCAACACAGTTTGTGGGCTACAGATATAGAACCCTGACTTTGCTACTATATGATACAATACACTTTTTCATTAACTGTTTACACACCAGAGAAAATTTTCCATAATTTTATGTTTCATTATTTACAAACATTTATAAAGGAAAAAAACAACTGATATACATGGTTATGTCAACAGCAATGGTCAAACAATGCAGACAGCAAAGCAATGTGTGTATTGTGAAATGCAATCCATGAGCAAGGTTAAAATATAGCATATTGTAAAACAAAACAGCAACATATCTTTGCACCAAGTCATCTGTGAAACTAGAAATAACTTTTTAAGCAAATAGTAGTATGAAAGTCTCTGGATCCAATTGCCCCTACTATGATACAAGTTCCTTACTTACATGATTACCTTGATAGAGTGCAGATTCACCCCTTTGATCATGGTGAATATACAGATGATGAGGTACAAACTCATTAGTATTAATGAATTCCACAATCTGCAGTTAGTGCAGGGAATGTAAACATGGTGTAAGGACCTACATGCTTGCATGTACATGCCATACCACAGCAAGGACATGTACTGAGAAGTGTCAGTTCCTAAAGGCTTGCAAGTGTGAATTATTAGTCTGACTGCAGGAACAATCAATGTTTCACAACCAGTCCTTCCTGATGTACACTTACCAAGGGTGTGTCAGGGAGAAGAGAGTTACAGTAAATTCTGAGATTACATTGACTGAGTTAGAAGAACAATATTTCTACATTTTTATGATTTTTTTATGACCATACCTTGCGCCTCTAAGTGACAATTCTTCTACAATTCTAAGGAGGTGTATTACTCATTGAAATACATATAAATAACAATGAAATGTGATAAATAACACAATTCTGCTCCCAAAATAAAGAGAAGACAATTGCAGTAGTGCAAATATTTCTTTTATAGTGTGTGAGGAACTATCAGCTTAACTCTTGCAAAGATCACAGTCATCCACACATCTACTGGCAAATTACAGGGGGAGCTTTCAGAGCTAGTTTCTGTTCTACCTTTAATGTGAATTGATAATCACACATTTCATTATATGTAATCTACTCTTTCTCCTTCCTATTATATGTCTGTCTCTGTGGCAAATATTGAAGTACTTTCAACTGTGTTGTTAATTCACTGGTTCAATGGCTCATATTCAGGTAGGGTACTGCTTGTGTGAATGTCCTGATGTGTAAGTAACATGTTTTCATGATGCAAGACAAGACATTGGAGGTAATATTAAAATCTACATGTTAAATACATGTTTCATAATGTATTATTTATTTATTTATTTATTAATCTGCATCCTTTGCACACCATTTGGCACTGCACACTTGTGACTGGCAATGGTCCCTAGCAGTGAACAAGAGTTCACTTCCTAAGGTAGAATTGACAAATTTAATATGGAATGCCATCAGTAGTGCAACTGACATTGGCACCATTTCAACTCTATCAGCACTCTAGACAGCAACAAGTGAAGAAATTCTACCTGTCAGCTATCTCTGTGGCACAATATGTAAGTAAAGTGAGCTTAGAGAAATAGGCCATATACTGCAGGGTTCAAATCCAGTTTACAGACTTTTTTATGGCTGGATTCAAAATAAATATTGACATCCAGTGTTGTACATGAAATAAACAAAATATAGTCTGTAATAAGTGCTACAAATATTAAATGTAGTCCACGTGAATTGGTGCTACAAAGGTATTGTTGTAAACTGACCTTGTGTCATTATTACAAACAATATGTGCTGTGGATATTGTAACATTTGACATTTTGTAGTGTGATAACACAAAAACATTAACTTGAGTAATGTGGACATATGTCATATATACAGGAGAACTTATCCATATCTCACAAGTATTCATCATGACAGTAATACATTATATTGTAAACTTTTATGTCATGAGTAATTGTATGCACGTCATGTCATTCTCTGTTTCCCCTTTCAGAATAATTGCTGTTACATGAAATCCTGATGATTTGTCATCAAAGTGCTACTCATGATGTGACAAGCAGATTAAAATGATGAATGTGTGATGCTAATGCTATAAAGTACAGTTTTGTACCTACCATGAATGTAGATGTCCGATAGGTATGCAACTGCAGTCCTGACATATGGGTTGTTCTGCCTCAGGCAGCCCTTCGGTCGGCCGGATTCCAAAGTCTGGGTCTGGCGTCAGCTGATGTCGCCCTTTCCCCAACATCAGAGCACCTGGGGTATAAAAACATCAGCCGACGCCATCTTCTTCAGTGTTTCTTGCCCCAGATGCCAGGTGCCCTCTAAGGAGGGCTAAAATTTGAAAAATAGAGAAAAATTCCAGACACGTACAACAGCATAAAAACAAATACACCATAAAAGATTACCCCAGGTAGCTAAAATGAGGGGTAGAAACCCAAAGGTATACCACAGAGGGGTAGGTGGGAGGGAAAACCTGACTGCAGTTGCATACCTATCGGACATCTACATTTATGGTAGGTACAAAACTGTACTATGTCCTTCAAGGATGCAACTGCAGTCCTGACATATGGGTTGAATACCATAGCCAACCTGGGGATGGTAGGCACTAAGACAAAGATGGTGTAGCTAAAATGCCCTGCAGGACTGCAGAGGCAAACCCTGCTCTGGACCTGGAGTATAAAGGCAGGTTGTAATGTTTGGAAAATGTATGCACGGAGCTCCATGTAGCAGCTTCTAAAATGTCCTTTGTTGCCACTCCCCTTAAAAAGGCTGTGAAGGTGGCTGTAGCTCTGGTGGAATGTGGCCTGATGTCAGCTGGCACAGTTTTTCCATGAAAAGAGTAGCAGAATCGAATGCAATTTCCAATCCATTTAGAAAGTGTCTGTTTTGAAATTGCTTTTCCCTGCAATCCAGCAGCGAAAGCTACAAAAAGCTGGTCAGATTTTCTGAAAGACTTTGTTCTGTCCAAGTAGTAGCGCAACTGTCTGTGTATGTCCAAGGTGTGCAGAAGTCTCTCTCCTTTATTTTGAGGATTTGGAAAGAAGGTAGGCAGGTGAATAGCTTGATTCAGGGACACCCTGGATACCACCTTTGGCATGAATGACGGATTGGTTCTCAAAGAAACTCTGTCCTGGTGAAAAATGAGAAATGGTTGTATTGCCATAAGGGCCTGTAGCTCAGAGACTCTTCTTGCTGAGGTTACTGCCAGAAGTAAGGCTGTCTTCCAAGACAGAAATTGCAACTCTGAAGATGCTGCTGGTTCAAAGGGAGGAAGAGTTAATTTTTCCAGCATGAAGTTGAGGTCCCATGTAGGCACTTGTGGTTTCCTTGGAGGGTTGATGTTCTTTATACCTCTTAGAAACTGTCTTAGCAATGGGTGAGAAAATACAGGCGGATCAGTGTTATATTTGGCAGATATTGCTGAAGCATGTATTTTTATGGAAGAATATGAAAGGCCATTGTGGAGCATTTCAGCCAAGTATTCCAGGATCTGTGGAATGCTCATCACTGATGGGTCTTGACCCTTTTGCTGCTCCAGATAAGAAATCTCTTCCATTTTGCTGAGTATTTTTTTCTAGTGGAAGGTCTGCGCGCCTCCAGGATGATATCTTTTACCCTTTTGGAAAGTGTATCCTGAGTAATAGTCATGGAATCTTTCAAGCTGTCAGCTTCAATGTTTTCAAGCTGGGGTGTAGTGTCCTGTAATTGTGCTGTGTCAGAAGAAGTGGCCGTTGAGGAAGGAGCCACGGATTGGTGTGTGTCAAGCTCCATAGCAGTGGGTACCAGTGTTGTCTTGGTCAGTCTGGAGCTATCAGTATGACTTTCGGTTGCTTTGTCTTGATCTTTAGTAACACCTTGGTCATCAAAGGAAGAGGTGGGAAGGCATATAGTGTTAGAGAGTTCCAACTGAAGGAGAGAGCATCCACCTTCCATGCTTGAGGATGGTATGTCCTTGTGCAAAACTTTTTCAGATGGTGATTGAAGTGCGAGGCAAAAAGATCTATATCCGGCCTTCCCCATGCTTGAGCTATTTGTAAGAAAATGTCTGGATGCAACATCCATTCGTGTGGATCCATGATGTTTCTGCTTAGGCTGTCCGCCAGAACATTGTCCTTCCCTCGTACAAACTGGGATTGTAGCTCTATTTTCAATTGTAGGGAAATATCCCAGAGATTCATTGCCAGTCTGCAAAGAGGGTAGGAATGGGTACCTCCTTGCTTGTTTATGTACCACATAACTGTGGTATTGTCTGTCTTTATTAGTAGATGGCCCTGATGCATGAACTTTTCGAAGGCCTTGATTGCATGTATCACTGCCAGCATTTCTTTTTGGTTGATATGCAGGTGCTTTTCTTTTTGTGTCCATTGTCCTTGAATGCATCTGCCCTCCATGTGCGCCCCCCATCCATGGTCTGAGGCGTCTGTTGTTATGGTTTGACTTGTATGAGGCTTGCTGAAAGGCAGACCTTTGTTTTTCTGGCTTGCTTGAGCCCAACACAGAAATTCCTTCTGAAGGCATGGAATGAGTGGGATCAATGTTTCCAGGCTGTGGCTGTGCTGAGACCATAGACTTTTTAGGTACCATTGTAGTTTCCTCATATGCAGCCTTGCATGTGGAATCAGAAGAATGCAAGATGCCATGAAACCCAGGGCCTGCAGGATTTTCCTTGTAGTCATCTGGGTGTGTGTTGCCAATCTTCTGAAGTATTCTGGTAATTGTTTTTGTTTTTCTTTTGTCAGCAATGCCATCTGGGTGTTTGTGTCCAGTGTGGCACCCAGGAAAGGTATTTGTTGGGATGGTACGAGACTTGATTTCTGAATATTGACTGTGTACCCCAAGGCCTGCAGTAGGTGAATGACATAGTCCAAGTTTTTTAACAAGGCTTGTTGGCTGTCCACTTGTAT
The DNA here is from genome assembly GCF_019279795.1 of Protopterus annectens. Lineage (NCBI taxonomy): Eukaryota > Metazoa > Chordata > Ceratodontiformes > Protopteridae > Protopterus > Protopterus annectens. The sequence goes on from NC_056751.1 coordinate 805,571,946, forward strand.
AAGGCAGTCATCCAGATAAGGGTATATTTGTATCCCCTGAAGTCTGCAATGTGCAATTACTGATGCCAGGCATTTTGTGAACACTCTGGGCGCAGTAGATAAGCCAAAGGGCAATGCTGAGAATTGATAATGCTTTGAGCCTGCAAGAAATCTGAGGTATCTTCTGCAACTTTGTCTGATTGGGACATGCAGGTATGCCTCCTTGAGGTCCAGAGTTACCAGCCAAGACCCCTTGCCCAGCATGGGAAGGAGTTGCTGTAAAGTCAGCATTTTGAATTTTGGCACAATAAGGTAAGTATTCAGTGTGAACAAGTCCAGAATGGGTCTCCATTGGTTTTCTTTTCTTGGAACAAGGAACAGTCTTGAATAAAATCCTTGTCCTTGTTCTGTAGAAGGAACCTTTTCAATTGCTCTTATTTGAAGTAGGTTTGTTATTTGTTTGAGTGCCTCTGCCCTTTGATTTGGTGGCAGGTTTGGCCTGCCATGTCTTTTTGGCAGTGTATGAAAATGGAATCTGTATCCTTTGTCTATTATCTCCAGTATCCATTTGTCCTTTGTAATATTGTGCCAATTTTTTGAGAATAAAGATAACTTTCCACCCAAAGGTGCTTCTAATTGAGCCCTGGATGGCGGAGTCAAAGTCAAGTCATTGAGATTGTCCTGGCGGAGCAGTCGAAGGTCCTGCCCCACCTCTCTGGTTCGGAGGCTGCCATTGACGTCCTCTGTAGGAGCCTTGAGTTTGCCCTCTACCTCTGCTACATCTGTTTTTGCCTCTTTAAAATTTGTCTGTGTCAGGAAAGGACCAATGTTTAGAAGGCCAATTCCTGCTGAATCTTGGAGGCTGTACCTGGAGGAAATCTTTGACTGTTTGCACTGATTTTGCCTTTTCCTCTATTTTCTTTAAAACCTCTTGTGCAGTAGCACCAAATAGCTTATGTTTCTCTAGTGGTGCATCCAAAAGCTTAATTTTCACATGGTCTGGCAATGTTTGTTCCTTTAACCAAGCATGTCTGCGTATGACCGCACCTGTCATTGCTGCTCTACATGAAGCTTCCAATGCATCATATCCACACTGAAGGAAATGGCTGCTAACTTGCTTAGTATTATGAACCAATTCCTGTAACCCCTTTCTATCTAATGGTTCAGGTGAAGCCAGTTTCTTTTGCAAGTCATCCAACATGTATTCCTGATACTGAATTATATGAAATTGACAATTTAATGCTCACATAGAAAGGGTGGAAGATGTATATACTTTCTTGCCCCACCTTTCTAAAGCCCTAGAATCTCTTTCCAAAGGGAGTGGGTTCTTAGCAGTAGTGGAGGAAACCCCTTTAGGCCCCTGAGAAATAGTTTCAGGGTCAGCAGTATGGCCCCTGTACAGAAATTGATGTGTGTCTGGGACCCTGTAGTACCTGTCTGGCTTGACAGGAGCAGGGGGGAGGGAGTCAGGGGAAACACTAGATTCTAAGTACACATTATCTAAAACATTTAAAACTGGAGGAATAGCTAAGGGTCTATGCTGAGGTAGCTTTAAAAATTCCCTTAACCTTTTCCTAGAATCTGAGTATTCTTGGCCTTGCCATTTGAAGTGTTCCCTCATGGAATGAAGCGTTTCCCCAAAGGAAAACTCCTCAGGAGGAGAAGCAGAGGGAATAGATTCCTCCACATCAGAATCCTCGTAGGCCGGGAAGGCCTCCTCCTGGTAGTCTGAATGTGCAGAATCACCTGAGGCCTCATCGGAGGACTGGGAGTCTACCTGCTCAACCCTGAGCCTCTATCTGGATGAGGCTGTGAACCCCTAATCAAGGAAATAAGGTCCTCAGCTAAACTTAAAATTTGAGAACCAGAAGTGGATCCCAGAGAAACAGATCTTGGAGGGAGAGACTTAGCCTGTTTGGCAGCCTTAGCACTTGTGTAGGCCTTAATGGACATAGACACTGGAGGCCTGGCAGCCCCACGTGCTGGAGTAGTCTTATCCACTGAAATGGTGTCAGAAAAATCCTGGGCTACGGTATCAGAGGGGAGCACAGAAACTGGCACCGAGCTGGCCTCCGGTACAGAAGAGACAGAGACACTCGCGGTAGGCCTAAGTGTGGTGTCGGCTGAGACCGCGGACCTCAGGTGTCAGTCCTTATCCTTCCGTTTTTTAGGTAAATGTGCTGTCAGAAGCTCCGACGGCATGATATAACAGAAATGTTCCCCAAAATAATCCTGTGCAAACTCAGGCCGACGCCTAAGAGTGTGTTTATTGAAAGAAGCACAAGCTGCACAGGCCGAGACGTTGTGTTCTGGGCCTAGGCAAGGTAAGCAGTAAGAGTGGAAATCCTTATGAGGTATTTGTTTCCCACAAGTTAAACAATTATTAACTTTTTCACTTTTATCTGACATCGGCTGAGGCAAGAAAAGGTCCCCAATGGGGTACTTAGCTTTTTTGAAGACTTCAGTAGCTGAAAACACAGGAGCTGGTCGACTGGCACTTGCGAACTGCTTCTGCTTCGGGCGCCATGCGGCAAGAAAGACTGGAGAAGATGGCATCGGCTGACGTTTTTATACCCCAGGCGCTCTGACGTCGGGGAAAGGGCGACATCAGCCAATGCAGGACCCAGACTTTGGAATCCGGCCGACCGAAGGGCTGCCTGAGGCAGGACAACCCATACGTCAGGACTGCAGTTGCATCCTTGAAGGACATCTTCTGTGTTCCTTGCTACATATATCCATTAAATGTGTTACTCTGCAATACAATGCAATTTTTTGTAATGCTATTTCACAGTGTGCAAACATGGTTCACAACTGAAAGAAAAAAGTGAACATTTTAATAAGGGCTGCCTTCTATAGCACAAACTAGCCTGCTGCTGCACAGCCATCAGCACTCTGCATAATATTCAGTGAAGAAAATGCACTTGTCAGACAACTCTCTCTGTGGCAGAAGGTTTAAGTGCAGTGAACTTAGGGAAAAAGGACAGTTGATGCAGGGTTTGAATCAGGTTTAAAATAATTTTACAGAGTGGAGTGTGAATAAATATTGACACACAGTTTGACAGGAGATTGTGTTATTGTTTGAGCCTCAGATTTTGTAAGTATTGGTAACTTGTGAGCTGTTGTCTGTCCCCTTTCCAATTATCTGGCATTACCTAATGTCCTGATTATGTGTGCCAGAAATTGAAGTTCTGATGTGGCAAGGAGATGTTAGAAGGATGAATGTGGCACTGTAATGCACTTCTTACCCAGGTCATTGCTAAATATACCCTTTGATTATTTTAATATTCCTTTCATTTTTTTAATAATGCCTTTGCATTTGTGCTCTTCTTGGCAGCAAGCAAACATAGTTCATGTAAGAAGGAAAAAAGTGAAAACATGAATTTGGGATGCCTCCTGTAGTGCAAACTAGCATGGCACTGGTGTGCAGCTGTCAGCATTTTGGCTGTTGCTGAGTGAAGAAAACGCATCTGTCTGACTTTTTTCTGTGGCACAAGGTGTAAGGGCAGTGGTGTTAGAGAAAAAAAGACAAGTGATGCATGGTTCAAATCCAGTTTACAGATACTTTTACAGAGGGGGGTCAGAACACCATTTGTCATAACAGCTTGATTAGGAATATAACACTAAATACAAATTTATTCATTTAATATGTGTTGACCAGGAAAGTCCAACTAGAACAGAGCCTATTTTCTGTAGAGTCCCATGGAGAAATCCTCCAGACGCATATCTTTGGAATGTGGGAGGAAACTGGAACACCTGGAGAAAACCCACACAAATGCAGGGAGGACATGCAGACTCCATACAGAAGGCATCCCAGCTGAGAATCAAACCAGAGAACCTCTTGCTGTGAGGTGACAATGATAACAACTGCATCACTGCTCCATAGTTATTATCATAACTATCTTTATTGCAACAAATGTATAATTGATGCTTGCTACAGAAACCCAATGTAATGTGTGCAAATTATGTTTTTTTTTTTTTGTATAATTCTCTTTATTAAAACTTTTCATCAGCAAATGGATACAACACTGAACATCAAATACAATACAGAAAGCGAACAGAAAATACAATACTCATACACTAGAACCAAAACTATATACATACACTATAATGCCCAATGATTATTACTATCCATAACTTGCATTATGTTGGAAAGAAAAGCATGTTGTCCGAGAGTCAAAAAAAAAGAAAAAGAAAGAAAACAAGTTGAGAAATTCCATTAAATATAGTACTTCAACATTTGTCATTTGAGAATAGAATCAGACATAATACTCCACCATTCTTTAGTAACTGATTTATGCTTGATATTGTGGAACAGGTATTTGTGAGCCCTGAGAAGTTTAATAGCTATGTGCTTGAAGCCATCCCATGAGAGGACGTGTCTACATCTCCAATTTAGAGAAATGTAATATTTAATTAACATAAAAATAGGGATCAAAATCTTACATTTCCTCTCAGATAAGCCCGGTGGTGGGATGTGTAGAATGGTAAATTCCCATGAAAGGGTAGATTTTTCATAGCCAATTTTCTCAAGTATCACTCTCAGGGCACACCACAGCTTATATGAACATTTGTAACTCCAGAACAAATGAATGATGTCCGCAGTTTGGTTGGGGCAATAACTGCAATTAGGGGATAGATCAGGATAATGCTTACTGAGAACTTCAGGGGTAAAATATACGTTGTTCAGAATCATTAGCTGAGTATACTTCAACTTATTGAGAGGAATCGCTTTAGAGCTTCGTTTTATAGCCTGAGCTATTAAGTTTTGAGTTATGTTTGGATTAGTATTTAACCAGAATTTTGAGACATTAATCTCGTTTTGGAACCTGATTGCCATGATAAGCTTGTAAGTATTTGAGGACATCCCTTTATTACTGAGCAGGAGTTTCTTTAACGTTTTACTAATTGAAATATCTTCATCTGAGACCAAGGGGTGGTCTATGTATTTACTACATAACTCCCTAACCTGTCGTAAAATAGATAGGTACTTCTTGGGCAAGTTCAGACTGACTCTAAGATTAGAAATTGTCTGATGTCTATAGGGGAAGAAATCAGAGATAGAGGTATTCAAAAGGAGAGGATATTGCACTAAGTTTAACATGTGCCCATTTAGTTGAAGGTTAGGGTTGAGGTGAAGTGGCTGTAAAGTTATGAAGGAATGGCGAATCTTCAGAGATTTGAGTAGGGCCTGAAGAGATTTTATGCTATATAATAGGCCTTTTGTAAGTTTTAGTCTGCCTAAATTTACATCCTCCAGAAAAGGGAGCGCACTAGGACTAAATTTAAGTGATTTGATATAGTTGTTCCCCAGAATCACCCAAGTCGGAGCCCACTTATTATTGTCTTTGTGATAAGATACTATCTTTAAGACTCTACTGGCGTTAATTATCTCATAATAGGTTTTAAAGTCGGGTAGACCTAGCCCCCCCCCCTGATCTTTAGGGTAAATGAGTTTTGCGTACCTAATCCTGACTGATTTGGGGGCCCACACGAACTTAGAAATAGAAGATATAATTTTTTTAAAGAAATTGTTATGTAAGATACTTGTGGTTGCATGAAACAGATATAAGAGTCTAGGAAGAATGTTCATCTTAATCACTGTGGTTCTGGCTAAGAAAGGGATCTTAAGCATAGTCCATCTATTGATATCATTTTGGATCTTTGACCAATACCTAATCACGTTGTCCTGAAAGTGCATATGATTACCTTGGGAGAATTGAATACCTAAATAATGGAGCTGTTCTTTTGATTTGATCTCAGATTTTAAAGTTATGTTAGGTAATCTAGCGTAAATGTTCAAAGGGAATATTAATGATTTTTCACTATTCAGTTTGTAGTTCGCAAATTTAGAAAAAGTATGAATTGCAGATAAAATTTTTTTTGGATCCGAGTCCGGAAAGGTGAAGTATATATTAAGGTCATCAGCATAAGCCGATAGGGGGATCTTTAAGTTGTAAATACTAGGAGGATGGAAGAAAGTGGCTTGTTTGATGAGCAAAAATAAAGGTTCCATATATAAATTAAATAAGAGAGGAGAAAGGGGGCATCCCTGTCTGACCCCGTTAACCATGTTGATTCTATTAGAAGAGTGTTTATTGATATGAATAGTAGTGTACACTGAGGAGTACAGGGTTTTTATTTTGTCTAAGAATGAGAATGGAATGTTAAAGAAGGGTAAGACGGCAAATAAGAAGTTCGTACTCAATCGGTCAAATGCCTTGGAAGCATCCACCGCTAGGGCGTACATGGGGTGTTTGGCCATGTTAGAGTGATGGATCATGGCTTCCAGTAACAATGTTTGATTGTTAGTTTGTCTACCTGGTATAAAGCCAGATTGCTCCGAGGAAATGATATGTGAAATAACAACTTTCAGCCTGTTAGCTAGGACCTGGGCCAGAATTTTCATGTCCAAATTTATTAGGGATATGGGTCTGTAGTTCCCCGGGATTTTAGGGTCTGAATTATGTTTAAGAATAAAAATCGTTCTGGAGGCATTTAAATGGATATCTTTAAAGCCATTGGCTATGATATGGCTAAACAATAAATTCAATATTTTAGAGACTTTCTTACTAAATTTTTTATAAAATTCAGCTGTAAATCCGTCTGGGCCAGGGGATTTGTTAGGCTTCAGGTCGTTAATAACAGCGAGGATTTCTTGTATAGTTATCTCCTTTTCCAACAATTTCTTGTGGCTCTGCGTTAGTTTGGGGAATTTAAGATTCTTGAGAAAGGATTGTACTTCTGATTCGTTAACATAGTTATCTATGGGGCCATAGGTTTTTTTGAAAATACTTTCAAAAGTTTCAATAATCTCGTTAGGCTGCTGGAATTCCTTTCCCTGAAAATTAATTACCGGTATAAAAGTAGAGGAATTGGTGAGGTTAATCGCCCTGGCCAGGAATCTGGAAGGAGAGTGTATTATGTCTGCATATAAGGCCACTGACTTGATCTCCTGAAAGCTCAAGTTCTCAGCATGTAGGGATATTAAGTCTTTTTGTATTTGTAACATACGTTCTTCCAACAGGGGAGTGTGTTTCACTTGCGACTCCATTTCCACTTTATTAAGTTGAGTAGTAAGGCCCTTTTCTTTATTGTTCCGAAGTTTTTTAAAGTATGCGGCTTTATTTAACAAGAAGCCCCTGATCATTGATTTAACCGCGGCCCATTCACAGTCTAAAGGAGCTTGAAAGGATTTCCTGGAGTCAAGGAAGTGATCCAGGTATTCATCAATTTGAGAGGTAATCTCCTCCCTCTCCAGGAGGTTGATGTTCAGCCGCCAACATATGTCAATATGATCTGTTAAGCCCCTATTACGACGGTGAATCCCCATGGAAATCTTGGAATGGTCAGATATAGATCTGGGAGATTGAGTAAAGGAAATATTCATGGTGTAGAATATCTTGGAAATAAGAAAAAAGTCTATTCTGGACCAACTTTTGGCACAGCTAGAAAAAAAGGTGTAATTACCCTTTTTTTGAGCATGGTCTAAAAAAATGTTTGGGTCAAATAAATTAAACTCTTCTTTGAGTTCTCTTAAGTCCTTATGCGTTGAGGTGTTACAGCGAACCCTATGATTCGATCTATCTGTTATGGGGTCCTGTACTGAGTTCCAGTCTCCCCCCATGATAATGATTAGGAAATAAGGTGAGAAAGTTGAATAATTTCATAAAGAAGGTCTGTTGTGAGGTGCAAGGGGCATATATGTTCAGAAGGAGAATGGGCTTATCTAAAAGGGGGTGGTTTGAGGTGAAATAGCACCATCTGCCCTCATCATCTGATCCCTCCTTTATAATAAAAGGGCCGAAGCTATTTTTAATAATAATGGCTACCCCAGCTCTAGTCGTAGTACCTGCTGAGGATATAATCTTTTTAATCCATGGTCTCCCTTTTTCATGGTTCCATTGCTGATTGAGAAGGTGCGTCTCCTAAAGGAACGTGATATTAGCAGTAGATTTCAAAATTAGGTGCATGAGCAGTTTTTTTTTTTTAGGTGATTGTATCCCGTTAATGTTCCACGATTCTAAGTACCACATTTTCTAACCATAACAAGTATATTCAACAAATCAGAGATGAGGTGGTGAGTACAGACAACAATAAGTAATGACGTACGACTGGGTTGAACCTTTAGGGCAAGTAGTATAAAACCTTCCCGCTTAATCCCGGTGCCTACCCACCTTCCCCTAAGCCCAGAAGGGTCTGGGAAACTAAAATGATACATCCAATAAGTGAAAAACCTTGTTCCCAGAAAATATCTCCTAACACACTATGACCCAAAATGCATAGCTAAACCAAACAGTGCTAAAACAAACACAAAGCTCTGTCAAGATAGATGTTAATAATATGTAGATATAAACAACCAACAGATTATTATTTCCCTAATAACACTTAAATTAATTAACCTTATACATTGAAACTAAATCTTTCATCTATGAGAAAACATAAGTACCTTAAGTTTGTTTCGAGTAGAATCAACCATCAATAAGGTGCTGTAATACCTTACCAACAATATGAGCATAGGTATAGCATAAAATGCAAGTTAACATTGCTGAACAATACCAACATTTCTTCCATACCTCTTTATACATTATCTACCCTGTTGACCGAAACTCTAAAGTTAACCACAAACCATTGGGCATTTATTAATCAAATTTTAAAACAGAATGTTCATGTCACTTTTAACAACATCTACTAAATTACAGATATATGTTTACTTCCCTAACTGCATATGCTGGAATTACTGTTACTACAGTAAAATATTCATCCTCATAAACTGCTTAAAACTCCTTTATTGCCGTTAAATAAACAAAAACTAAATGTGAAACACTTTATTCTGACAGCTTACTTTACTTCCAATTTCTTTCGACTGCATTTATCAGAAAACTAAAGACAGGCTTTTATTTTAATATTTGCAGTGCTAATATGTTTGCACTAACCCCTGAATGCATGCTATTTAAAATCTGTTTCACAGAACTGAGGCATTAATGTGCCAGTTTTTCATCTGTAAGTGACAGTGAGTGGAAGAAAAAGGACTTAATTTTTAACTGAGTTCACAATGAGAATAAATAATACATGGTACGTACAAACTATAGCAGTCACTGTTTTATTATATAAAGTGGCTTGATATATGTACAGCATGTAAGATAATTACCCTCCTTCCTATTTTCTGTTCATATATAATAGGATGTAAACGGGGGAGTATGGAGCACTTTCTTGCTGGTATCGAGAAAATCTGCTTTTGCCTTTCCGTGCTGCATGTGTCAATTTTGCAGTCTAACTATCTTAGTGTGTGTGTCAATACCCTATACTTTACTTTTCTTTTGCCTTTTAATGAACACATTCTGCGTAATGCGTAAAATACAAATAATATGCTGTAATCATGTTGATATATGGAATTGTCCATAACCCCAGCCCAGCATCAAGAACACTATAAATGCAACACAACTGGTGTATTAAAATGTTATGCACTATTGTCAACCAAGTACCCAAGATTCCTCAATACATCCGAGAACCGAGTACGTAGTTAGGGATGACTAAACCCTTAAAAGAAACATAAAAAGTCCTCCATGAGTGTAGTAAATGAAAAATATATCTGGCAAGTTCCTGCTGCTCGGCACGTAAGGGAAACCACATCGCCGCATACTCAAAAAACTTCAGCTTATCTATCGGCGGAAAATAACGTATGCTGTGCCTGCTCCAGAAATGCTGCACTCACCTTCGTAGTATGTGCACTAGCAGAGTCCGCTTGCTGGAGTAGATAGTTTTCGTTGGTCTAATTTCCTCATGTTCAGCACCGGAACACAGCAGGATCGCATTGCGTGCAAATTGAGATTGTCCCTCCTATAGGTTAAACGGAAGACAATAGAAAGACTATGCCATGACCAAGCTACTATGCTTTGCGTCTTTAAGGGCGCGATGTTGAGAGGGAGCTTTTGATGACATAGAGCAAAATGCAACTAAGTGGAATATGGCGCCGAGCCTGTAAAGAAAAAGTCAGTCAGTCAGGTCACATTCATGAGGGCTATGAAGCCCACGGACAATGGGCGACACAAACAAGGTAATTCTGCGCTTATAAAAACTTAAACAACGCTGCTAAATGCAATTGTTACGCAAACCCGTATAATCTTGGGGGCATAGTTAATGCATATGTGACACCCAACTTATGCCACTTTGGGGGCATATATTACTACCTTTGGACAGGATTGTCCGGACATTCCTTAAATGCTTTTTTGAAAACAACGACCGCTTCACTGTAATTTTGTGCAGTTAACTGGGCACCCTGGTGAGTAAAAATAAGGGAATTCGGGTACCTCATTTGAAATCTTATCTGCTTTTTGATCAGATAAGTGCAGAAGGGAGCTAGTTTCTGCCTTTCCTGTTTGATTGAGATTGGTAAATCCGGAGATATGAAAATTTTGTTACCCTTCCATTCTATGAATTTTTTTGATTTTGCTGCACTTATTAACTTAAACACATGTTGGTAATTTAAGACCTTCACATACACTGGTCTCGGATAACTTCTGTCAGATGCTGGTCTTAAGGCTCTGTGAGCACGTTCTATAATTAATTTGTCAGCAAGGGATTCTTTATCTAGGAATGTAGAGAAAATTTCAAAAATGCTCTCTAGTAAGTCCAATTGTGAGACCTGTTCTGGGATGCCTCTGATGATGAGGTTATTACGTCTGGATCTAGCTTCAAGATCAGTTAATTTTTGTTGAATAGCCTTTATACTTGTGTCATTATTTATTTGCACTTTTTGTATTTGATCAATTTTAATCTCGTTTTCAAGTACCTTTGCTTCAGTTTTGTCCATCCTGGTTAATATTCTATCGATGGAGACATTGAAGGATTTAAGCTGCTGTGAGAGATCTTTAATTACTGACTGAATGGGTTGCAGGGAAGATTTAAGATCTTCCATGTAATTAAAGTCAGATTTCTCTTTTGATGATATTGGTGGTGCTCTGGAAGACTCTTGCTGTTTGGCCGTCCTGGCCCTCTTCGTGGTCACTTCTTTTTCTGGGGATGCTATAGTTGAAAACTTTGCTTTGGTGGTTTGAGTGTCCATGAGGTCTAGTTCTTTTGACATGATTCTGTATGTAAATCAGTGCCCTCTTTCTTCACAGGAGTAGTAGCCCACCAAGGCCTAGAGCACATGTACCCGGACCAGTACCGAAGAGGCAGATAAATCAGGTACAATCCTTGCCGGCAGAGGCTCCCTTATCACCACCAAGGTTGGTAATCGGCGTAGGTAAGAATTCTTGATAGTTCCGATGTCTTATTTTACCTTGTAAAGGCTTTTAATCTTTAAAACTAGCTGATGAATTGTAGTTGAGTGACAGAGCTCTGTGAGAACACTGCTTATAGGATGGCAGCCATTTTGAATCTCCGTGTGCAAATTATGTTAACCATGACAATAATGATATTTAATTTAATTTAGAATGCACTTGGATTCAAATGATTTGCACAGTAGTTTTGTTATAATTATAAGGAGTTATCACATATCAGAAGTGCGTGTTCAGGACAATATGTCTTCTGAAGTATGTATGTAACATACCCCAACATGTATTACTCAGATCATGCAACTCCATGCATTTAAAATGTATTTACAACCACAAATTCTGCTTTTACATATAAATGCAGTCCCATGACTAATTAAAATCACACACGTTCAGGCATCTCTTAAGTATCTCTTCATTCATTTTTTAATTAGTATAGTAACATGTTGAAAAGTAAGATCTCCTGTGGCACTGACAGTTAATAAGCTTAACATTTTACCCTTTTTTCTCATGAGTTTGATACTCAGGTGGTACTTCTCAATCTTATTACTGTGTAAGTGTCAGGAGCCCAATATGTCACAAGTCATACCATCTTTCCTGCAACTAATTAGAAGTTATGTACTTACCATAACGTTCCATCTGAGTAGGTGGATTCATTTGTCTGCAACCTGTGGGGTATGGATCTGATATCGGATCCGAACCGTCATGGTTTATCCAGCTATGGATCTGAGCTCCTAGCTCCTCCCCTCACCCATAATGCCCTGCTCTCCCTACATGACCTCAGATCGAGTTTGCCCTGCACCAACTACCCTAACCAAAGGGTAACACACCCTATGCAGGAAACTGACAAGGCCAGGGGGATAGGAGGGCGGGATGGTTGCAGACAAATGAATCCACCTACTCAGATGGAACATTATGGTAAGTACATAACTTCTAAATCTGAAGTAGGAGAATTCATTTGTCAGCAACCTGTGGGACAGAGTCCCCAGCTACCTGAATCTTGGGTGGCCATCATGGAAGGATATTCCGGAGCACCGCGGAGCCAAAGGATGCTCTACCACTAGAATTGACGTCCTGCTTGTAATGAGTAATAAAGGTATGAGATGAAGCCCAAGTGGCTGCTGAACAAATGTCATCCAGAGGAACCCTAGACTTAAAGGCTGCTGAAGTAGAGACAGACCGGGTCAAATGAGCATGGACTCCCTCCGGTGCGGGCCTCCCAGAGGCTTGGTACGCCAACAGAATACACTGAGAAATCCAGCGTGACAAAGAAACTTTGGAAATTGGTTTACCCAGATTGAATTTGGCAAAAGAAATGAACAACTGGTCTGATTGCCTATGACCAACTGTCCTGTGAAGGTAAAAACGAAGCTGCCTTTGAACATCCAAGGAATGCAGGTTGTATTCGCCTTTGTTTTGATACTTAGGGAAGAAAACAGGGAGGTTGATGGACTGATTAATGTTAGCTTCCGAAGCTACTTTAGGAAGAAAGGAGGGATTGATCCTTAGGTACACCCGGTCCGGATGAAAAATCAAATAAGGCGGTTTCATGGACAGGGCCTGAAGCTCTGAAACTCTCTTAGCCGAAGTAATGGCTACCAAAAAAGCAGTCTTAAAGGACAAGTATTTAAGATAGACTGTGGCTGCAGGTTCGAAGGGGGGAGCGGTCAAGGCCTGAAGTACCAATGAAAGATCCCACGGGGGAACCGTTTCTTTGACAGGGGGTCTGAGCAAAAAGGTGCCTTTTAGGAAGGTTTTGCATAACTTAGCCGACATAAGAGGCCCTGAATCATGTCCAACATGGTAATGAGATATGGTCGCCAGATGAACTTTGACCATGGAACTACTGGCGCCATCATTAAAGAGAGTAGTAAGGAAATCTAGAACCAAAGTAAGGGGAACCGTGAAAGGATCTAGGTCTTGCCGCTCAGCCCAAATGGAGAAACGCTTCCATTTACTGTGGTAAATTTTTCTGGTAGAGGGCTTGTCGGCCGCTACCAGAATGGCCTTAACTGGGGACGAGATACCGGGAGTCCTGATTAGGAGTGGAACTGGAGCAGCCAAGCAGTCAACTTCAGGTTGTCCAGGTTCGGAGTTGTCAGGTTCGACGGGTGTGATATCAGATCCGGAATGGGATCTAGAATCCAAGGTGGATTCACTGAAGGAGACCTTAGGTAAGGGAACCAGATCTGTCGAGGCCAGAACGGGGCAATGAGGATCATTCTGCACCCCAACCAAGAGGCTTTCTGAAGTACTTGTAACATCAGAGGTAGAGGGGGGTATGCGTAAAGAAGACCAGGAGGCCAAGCATGCACCAGAGCGTCTCTCGGAGAATCACCTGGAGGGGGGATTAGAGCGAAAAAAATGTCGCATTTGGCGTTTAAAGGAGAGGCAAAGAGATCGCAACAGGGAGTCCCCCACTGTGCGAAGATACATTTCGCTATTTGAGAATTGAGAGACCACTTGTACGGGGAGAGAATGGTGCGACTGAGCTTGTCCGCTAGGATGTTGGTCCGACCTGGAATATGCGTTGCGATGAGAAAGCGGTTGGTGGAGATCGCCCATTCCCACACTCTCATGGCTTCTCAACATAAAGGGTAAGACCTGGTTCCCCCCTGTTTGTTGATGTACCAGACCACCGACATGTTGTCTGATTGAATCGCAATTGTTCCCAGGGGAAGGAGGGCCTGAAGTGCTTGCAACGCCAAGAGCACCGCCCTCATTTCCAGAACATTGATATGCAGGGAGGTCTCTGAATCGCTCCACGTGCCTTGGACCATCCGGCCCGCAAAATGCCCCCCCCCACCCAAGGCGGGAAGCGTCCGTGGTCACCGTGGCGAGAGGGGGAGATGCACAAAAGGGGTGGCCCCTGTGGAGGTCCGGAGAATGGAGCCACCACAAGAGAGACTGCTTGCAAGCCTTGCTGATTGCAATGGGATGATACAGGGGGAGGGAGAGAAATGACCATTGCACCTGAAGTGTCCATTGAAGCACCCACGTGTTCAAGCGGGCATGCAGAAGAAGAGTAATCGCTGCCGCCATAGACCCTTGCGCCCTCAGGATCAATTCCACAGGTGTTGAGCTGGAGTGAAGGATGGCCCGCACCTGGAGTCACAGATTCCAAACCCTGTCGGTTGTGAGAAAGGCTCTTAAATTTCTCGTGTCTAACCTGGCTCCTATAAATTCTATTGTTTGAGTAGGGACCAGGTTGGACTTTTCTATGTTTACCATGATGCCTAGCTTGGGAGCTAGACGAAGGAAGGAGTCTCTTGCCAAAGAGAGTAGATGCCTTGTTGGGGCGGTGAGAAGCCAGTCGTCTAGGTACAGAAAGACCTGCACCCCCTGAAGCCTCAGGTGGGCCGCAACCACTGCTAACACTTTGGTGAACACCCTGGGGGCTGTGGTGAGACCAAAGGGAAGGACCCTGAACTGGTAGTGACTGGCTCCCAGCCGGAAGCAAAGAAACCTCCTGGATCGTCTGTCCATTAGAATGTGGTAGTACGCGTCCTTGAGGTCTATAGAGCACATCCAGTGATTCTCCCCTAGAAGGGGGAGGATGGACTGCAAAGTGACCATCTGGAACTTCTCTTTGGGAACTGACAGGTTCAACAGGGACAGGTCTAGAATGGGTCTTAGGTTCCCCATCTTTTTTGGCACTAAAAAGAACCTGGAGTAGAACCCTGATGCGATCTGGTCTGGGGGGACGGGCTGGATGGCTCTTTTTCTCAGCAGATGGCCAATGTCTGCTGAAGCGGCCTCCCTCTGATCGGGTGGAACAGTGGGAGGATGTTTAACTTTGGGACATGAAGAAAGGGGATCTTGTAACCTCTGGATATAATCCGGAGTACCCAGCGGTCCGATGTAATGGACTCCCATGCCACTAGGTGCTCTGAGAAATGTCCCCCGACTGCCTCCAGAGTGGAGCAGTCGGGCAACCCCTCAGGGTTGCTGCGTGGGCCATTCAGAGAAAGGTTCCCTGGACCCAAAGTTCCTGGGAGCCCCTCTGCCCCTAGGGTGGCGTCCTCCCTGTCCTCCTCTGCCATGGAAGGACTGGTTGTCCGGAGCGGGTTGGGAATGCTGCGACTTCCGGAACCACATCTTCTTCTGGCCCTTTTGGTTCCTAGAGTAGGACCTCTGGGGCACAGAGAAGCGGACTCCGATGGCAGACAGCGTCTTCCCGTCCTTCTCGCTCTGAACCAAGTTATCGCGAACCGTCTTGCCAAAAAGGACAGAACCGTCAAAGGGGCGTTCGCGAATGACACCTTGAAGGGCTCCATAAAATCGCAGTGGCGGAGCCAGGCCTGCCGTCTTGTGACTAGGCCCGCTTCCACAGCTCTAGCGGCTCCCTTGGTAGTGTGGGAAAGTAACCGCATAGAGGTGTTAGTCACAGAACGAAGAGTGGCCATACGGGTGGAGTGCATAAGTTTGCCCTCCTCCGATATGGACTCTGGGGGGATGCAGCATATTCCTTGATAAGATCGCGCTGCATCCTAATGACGTGTGCCAAATAGTTGAGCGCCCTCACTGAGAAGGTCGCTGAACTAAAGATTCACTTCCCCAAATGGTCCATCATCCGAGACTCCTTGCTCGGGGGATGGACTGAGGGACTCTCCTGGGCGAGTTCCCTCTTAGTGGCTGCTGCCGACAACATGGCATCTACCGGGGGTCCCTTGCTCCAGTGGGCACGGTCAGCAGGGGGGCTAAGGATCCTGTTGGGCCTCTTAGGGATTGGCTACATGGTGTCCGGGTCCTTCCACGCCCTGGTGGTAATAAGGTCCACCAGGGGGTCAACAGGAGGGGACACCCAAGAGGTAGACGGGCCCGCTTCAAATGCCTCCAAGAATACTGACTCGTCTGAGGAGGATTTTGGGGCAGACCACCCACCTCTAATCCATAACATTTCCATGATGTCTCCGAAGGAGACATCCTCAGGGGGTGATCTTGGGGAGCCTTCCCCTTCCTCCAAGTCACTGTCTTCGGTCAAAGACTCGGGGGAGTCTATGTGCCTCCTCTTACATGAATGCTTGCGAGGTGCTTCCTCAGGGGGGCTGTCCGAGGAGCCCTCACCAGCAATGTCCAGAACCACAGGAACTGCTTGGGGCAGTGAAGCGGGCTGTCCCAGTGGCCGGGTGATGGAAGCCTGGCCCAGAGCAGATGGAGTGCGGGACGGAGCTGAAGTAAGGGCTGGGGGTCCGGATGCCCTCAACAGAGCCCTCTCCACTACATCAAAAGCCGAGGGGGAGCCAGCCTCGACAATAGGATCCGAAAGTCAGCTCCCCCTTGGAGCCGATAAACGGATCGGAGCCGGCGCTGAGCCCCTCGGATCCGAGGGACCAGTGTGCTCCGACAAGGATGGCGCCGAAGGCACACTGCGTCCCTCGGATCCGGAGCTCGGGCCAAGGCTCCAAGAGGTCAGATCTGACAGACTCGAGGGCAGGGTCGGATCCGAAGTACCCAGTACTGTTGGCGCCGACCCACCCGCGGCTCCGAGGCTGCCCGGCTCCGGGCACTCCGAACCTGGGTAGCGGGTCGGAGAAGGAGCAATGGGCTTAAAAAAGGGGGTCGAGCTCCCCCCCAGAGGGGGGGAGGCAGGAGCACTCCCATCTGCATCTGGGCCTGGATGAACCTTCGCATCATCCGGTCCAGATCAGCATCGGAGAGGCTGTAAGTAGACCTTGACGAGGCTACCGAGGTAGGCCTTGAGTGCCGCCTCGATAGCCTCGAAGGAAGTCGGGTCTCCTCATCCTCAGGCTCTGTTGAAAAGCATGGGGACCGAAGCCAAGGAGGGGGAGAGCCAGCAGCCAGAGAGGCCGGAGGAGAAGCCCGCTTAGCCGGCGGGGCCGAAACGGAGGTCTCGGCCCGCCGCTTGTGGTGCTTCTCTCTCCGGTCCTTTTTCCTGGCTTCCCTCTCCTCCAACCCTTTGGTGGGAGTTTGAATCCTGGGTGGAGGAGGGGGAGCAGGCAAGGCAGGGACTGCCGAAGCAGTGACCACCAAGGGGGCGGGGGCCGAAGCCGAGTCTGGGGGCAAGAGTCCCGCCAAGACCAGCTTCGACCTCTGCTCCTTCAATGCCCTGGGGTTGAACCCTGCACAGATTGAACACCCTGAAGTGAGGTGTTCAACCCCAAGGCATCGAACGCACCGAGTGTGGCCATCAGCAGGGGAAAGCTTATGGCCACACTCGGAGCACTTTGAAAAAACAGCCTTTGGGGCCTCAGACATCACTATTTTTTTTTTTTTTTTTTTTTTTTAAAAATAGTAACAATAAAATAAACTAAAACACTCACACAAAGGCCCCAAAAAAACACACACACACACCAACTACGAACCAGCGAGGGGAGGGTAAAAACTATATTAAATTAACCCAAAAAAGATATAAACAGAAGGGAAACCTATAACTTTCACACAACTTAAAAGTTTTAAAAGTTTTAAAACCCTTTTAATAAAAATACTAAGACTTAGCTTTTGGAGCTCTGACGACCCAGCCTTTACCATGCGCGGCAAACTAGATCTGAGGTCATGTAGGGAGAGCAGGGCATTATGGGTGAGGGGAGGAGCTAGGAGCTCGGATCCATAGCTGGATAAACCATGCCAGTTCGGATCCGATATCGGATCCATACCCCACAGGTTGCTGACAAATGAATTCTCCTACTTTAGATCCATGGTTATAACAAACACCATAAAACATTTCAGTTTTTAACATTGGAATATATGTCAGTAGTTTGAGCATCATACATTGCCAAATGTTATTGCCATATTTCACATATTCTGTGTTTTTGATGTAATCACTGCCAATGTGTCAAGCAAGCTATTTCTGTGTTTTCAATTGCACAAATACAGGTGACACGGTTGTGTGTCTTTGCACACAAGCTGTTACACATGAGAGCTGAATTAGGCAACAATTCAGACACATATTTCTAGCTTGACTTCTGTAGATATGGCTGGCAAAGGTAGGGATGGTGTTTCATTTAGAGAACAAAGTAGGGGTGTTGAGGAGTCCAGGATTTTTGTGGCATTCCTTGTCAAGTGCTACAGCTGGAGGCTGCTGCAAAGGGATTTTACCAGGTCACAGTTTAAGCAATGTTGTCACCACTACAATGGCTTGAAGAGGTGCAAGCAGGACCTCCTGAAGACTGCAAACACCACATAATTGTGTAAGTATAGTGACCCATCAACAGTCTATGATATAGCAAGAGAGACATGTTTTCATATCGTTTTTCTTTTCTGTACTGCACAACTGCCTCAGAGAGGCATGGAGTAAGTATGCACCAGGTCTGAATGCAAAGCAGAGAAGTATTTTCAATCTATCATTTTACGTCATATTGAGCAGGCATACCTCAACTGTTATATTAAGTATACTTGTCAGCTCTAATAGCTCTTGATGCTTGCAGTAGGCAATGAGTACACCAGCTTAATTGTGTGTGGGTTTAATACCCACAAATAGACATTAGATTTTATTACAGGACAATATTTATAAAATATTAACTGCAATACTTCATGACTTTAACAATTTAATTTTTGCAAATGCAATTATTAACTTTGAAAGCAAAAAAATCTGATATGGTGTAGTCAAATGTTTATATTTGTCATATCATAACTTTGTGATTGATTCATATTATGACATATTTATGCCTTTTTATCATATTTGGATTTGGTCAAGGTGTACTTATTCATTTCTCATACTGGTTTATTTATTGAAGTAAGAAAATAATGTGACATGCCATTCATCTTATTCTTTTTTATTTCTTGTCTCCCGTACCTTATCCTATATTATTGTCTCCCCTACCTTATCCTATATATATATATATATATATATATATATATATATATATATATATATATATATTTGTTTTTAATACATTGCTGCTGAAAACAAAATGACCATCAGCATATATATATATATATATATATATATATATATATATATATATATATATATATATATATATATATATATATATATATATATATATATATATATATATATATATATATATATGTATATATATATATATATATATATATATATATGTGTATATATATATATATATATATATATATATATATATATATATATATATATATATATATATATATATATATATATATATATAAATATATATATATATATATATATATATATATATATATATATATATATAGCAGGAGGAGAAGGAAACCACACTCACTACAATTCCAGTCTCACATAGACCTACCACGACAGCAAACCAAACACATAAACACACAAACACATACTCGGAGGCTCTAAATAAAAATCTGCCTAAGCAGCAGAGACCTCCAAAGCAGACACCCATGCAACCACTACCCCAAAACAAAACACGTGCAACACATAGCTCACAAAGCCAATGTGCCGAACAGTCACAGTCCTTAAGGCTAAACAACACACCTCATACACTTGTAATAGGTGACACTATCGTCAGGCACACTGACGTCCCGCTCACCAGGCTGAACAAGGAGAAGGTCATGGTGAGCTGCCTGTCGGGCGCTAGTATCCGCCACATAACACAAGCACTCAGGTCACTCCAAGGCAAGTACAAATATGACTCGGTCATTGTCCATGCTGGTGTGAATGACCTGAGACGTACCTCCCTAGACTACATGAAAAGAGACATAGAGGAACTCTCTGAGCATGTAGCCCAGGCCGGTATGACCCTGACCTTGAGTAGCATCTTACCCTCACCAAGAATGATGCCACAATATGAAGACAAGATGATCAATTTCAACAATTGGCTTAAGTATTGGTGTCATTCAAAGGGGATCCAATGCCTGTCAGCCTGGGATGACATGCTCGACAAGCCACGATGCTTCGCTAGGGACGGCTTGCACCTGTCACCCCTGGGCTTTCGGATATTGGCAAAGGCTCTTGCTACCCCCATAGTGCCTTTTTTAGGCAAGGCTCAAAAGACAATCCCACCTCCATAGGTACCACAAGGGATAAGAAACTAAGAGTAATGTTACTCAACGCCAGAAGTCTAAACCTCAAGATGCACGCACTCGAAACTCTCCTTAGCATGGAGAACATCAATATATGTACAGTAACAGAAACCCGGTTCAAGGCTCCCGAGAGCACCCCAGCACTACCAGGTTATACCTCATACCATGCTTTTCGGCCCCAAAACTTGGACCGAACCACAAAAGGAGGGGGAGTATCAATATTCGTCAAAGATACCCACACCTCCAGGTTGGTGTCACAGCACGAAGCATCAGAGACTATCCATGTGCAACTAACAGTGGGTAAAACTGCCTTCCAGTTTATAGCCTGCTACAGACCACCCTCCCAAACCCAGGAACCCCACTCGGCCTTCCTGAGAACACTGGGAAATATGAAGGTCTCTCCAAACACCATTATATTTGGCAACTACAACTACCCAAACATAGACTGGGAGCATTACTCTAGCTCCAACACCCTAGCCCAAAGGTTCCTAGAATTTATAAACCCAAATGCTATGGAACAACTTGTTACCACTCCCACAAGAGGGGAAAACATACTGGACCTGATCATCACCAACATGGGGACTCTATGCTCCAGACTAGAAGTGTATCCCTCACTGGTAAGATCAGACCATAAACTAATCTCACTGGATATTCACATCCCGACCCCACCCCCTGCCCAGAAAACCACAGTGAAAAACTTCTCTAAAGCAAATTTCACACTCCTCAAAACCGAGGTGGAATCCTTCAAAGCCCCAGAGCCTGTGGAAAATACGGCCCAGACAGCAGAATCCTTTATAAATGCATTCTATGAACACCTTCAGGAATGCATGGATCATGCAATCCCAAATAAAACCAAGACCCAATCCTCCAAAGGCAGACATCCTGTCTGGTGGACCCCATCCATAAACAAATTATACAATAGAAGGAGGAAGCTACTACATGATAGAGCAAAATCCCAAAAAGGGAAGGCATCTCTGATCAGTATTAGCAAAAAACTACGGGCACTCATAAAATCCTCTAAGGCCAGCTTCGAGAGAAAAATTGCACAGGACACTATGGATAATCACAAGGTTTTCTTTAGTTATGTTAAGAACCTGGGTGGGAATTTTCAGATATGCTCAGAATTAGTCCAAAATGACAAAAAATACATCAAACCCACAGACATTGCCAACATCCTAGCTGACAGGTTCAGCACAAACTTCTCCCCCCACTCCCCACCAAAAGGGCAAATATCTATCCCAGCAGAGTGCTGACCCCCCAACATCTCAGATGCTCAGGTAACAGCCGCCCTCTCCAAAGCAAAAAACACAGCATCAATGGGACCAGACGGTGTCCCGGGCTGCATCCTACATGAACTCCAAGATGAGCTAAACCCAAACATAAAACTACTGTTCAATCTCAGCCTTACCACAGGATATGTACCCAAAGAGTGGTGTACAGCAACAGTGGTCCCTCTCCACAAAGGTGGTGCCTCAACGGATCCTGGAAACTATCGGCCCATAAGCCTGACTAGCTTGGTCTGCAAAGCTATGGAAAGGATCATCATGGACCTCATAAATAAAGATATTGGGGACCTACAGACACTGGATCCTACCCAGTTCGGCTTTGTTAAGGGCAGATCCTGCCTCTTAAACCTGGTCGATTTCTTTGAAACAGTCTCCAAGGCCATTGATGAGGGGAAGGTGTTCCACACAGCCTATCTGGACCTCGCAAAAGCTTTCAATACAATACCCCACTCGGGCATTATAGATAAAGTCACCAGCTTAAATATAAACCCCTATGTCACTAGATGGGTTGCAAACTGGCTCAAGGACAGAACCCACATGGTTAGAATTGCTGGAGCCATGTCAGACTCCAAACCAGTTACAAGTGGCGTCCCACAAGGCTCAGTCCTGGGACCTCTCTTGTTTGGTATATATTTCTCGGAGATACAGGCCAACACGGAAGGACTGTGGCTGACCAAGTTCGCAGATGACTGCAAACTGGGTGCCATAATCGACTCTCCAGCCGACACAAGCATCCTCCAAAAGGGCCTCATAGAAACAGACAACTGGTGCCAGAGTCATGGCCTCAAGCTAAATGCCAAAAGTGTATAGTCATCCCTTTGGCAAAACAAAGTGCCCACAAATTACCACATAGGTGGTAATCCATTAAGTACAGAAGAAGTAATTAGGGACCTGGGGACCCAAGTTGATAGCAATCTCTCATTTGACAACCACGTGGCCAAAGTGGTTAGAAACACATATTATATAGCCCACCTAATCATGAAGGGATTCACATCTAGATCAGGGGAGGTCATCGTGCCTCTTTACTCATCCCTCATCAGGCCCATAATTGAGTACAATGCCCCTTTTGGGATGTACCTTACCAGACACCTGCAGCAACTGGAAAGACCCCAAAAGTACCTCACCAAGAGGATCAAAGAGCTCAAACAGATGCCATATGCTGCCTGGTTAAAGAAACTCCAGCTGTACTCAGTGGCATACCACCTGCTCAGAGGCGATCTGTGCCTGACGTATAAAGCCATGTCCAACCCGGAATTAATGGACATGCTGCACCTCAGAAAATCCAAATCCCATCGAGCTACGCTACCGAGACTTGAACCTCAGCACTGAAATAAATAGGACATGCTGGAGGGACAGATTCATAACCCAGAGGCTCCCTTCACTCTGGAATAAAATCCCAGTCCAGGTTAGGCAGAGTCCCTCACTGACTCTCTTCAAGAGGAATCTTGATGAGTGGATGGGAGATCGTAGGTTTACCCCGGGTATCACTTCTGTGTCACTGTTAGACAGAGGCATAGTGTACTAACCTCGAAAAAGGGCATAGCAAAATTAATTTAAAATGGGTGGTGAAAGCCAAACACACTCTGGCTAGGCTTATAAATGCCCTAGGGCAGATAGCCTAGTATGAACCTATGAACCTGTGTGTGTGTGTGTGTGTGTGTGTGTGTGTGTGTGTGTGTGTGTGTGTGTGTGTGTGTGTGTGTGTGTGTGTGTGTATATGTATATTTTTAATACATTGCTGCTGAAATCAAAATGACCTTCAGGACAAGGAGGAAGACTGACCACTGGGGTTTGGCCGACCTTACCTCCATAGGTGGCTGTGGCGGCACCACCACAGGAAACACAGGCACCCAGCACACCTGGGTCACAACCTGTCAGTATTACCTTCACAAATCCTGCTCTACCTTCTCCACCTGTATATCTGTACCTGCTACCTAACCTAGTATACGTACCTAAACCTCTCATTCCTAAGTACATTCCCCAACATTCCTCTCTCTCAAAAAAAAAAAAAAAATGGGCACCTGTTACATAGCTCTCACCTTTGCTTCTGTGTTATTTTGGTCCAGTTGGCTACACAACATTATTCTGTTGTTCTCATTCATTCCTGGTGTGGTGAGTTTCCAAAGTCATGAAATGCTGTGTACAATTCTATATTTATATTCTGAAAAAGTGGATAGCTATAGTGTTCTCCCATCGTCATCATCCTACAAATTCTTGTATTCTTTCCCCTGTATCCTACCTTCTGCTTGCTCCCTATTTTCACCGTCTTATCAAACCATGTTTTACGTTTAATATGGTCAAAATATAGAATCACACACAACACACATGGGCAGAAATGGCCATTCAAAAAGCCTTCATTTTTTGTCATCAGCATTTGTGTGGAGATTGGCATCATGCACCAATACTGAGTGATGATGAATGGTGTTTCATGTCCTATGGCAAAAAATGGTGAGTTTTTGCCATTACCTACACTAGTCCAGTTACCTTTGTGTAAATGTGCTTAAATCTGCTGCACTATAGGAATACAGAGTAAAGACAGAGGAAAGGTACTACTTTGAAACAGTTATTCTAACTGTTCTTAGGCTGCTGGATGTAATGAAATAGAAGTTCCTATGCAGTATGTTGTGATAATTACCCTGTCTGTAGACTGTTTTGCGTAGTGTCACATGCTTGATAACAGCTATATGTCAAATTATTTCATGTAATGTTATATTCATATCATATGTTTAACTGCAACTGTTTGTATTTATCACTAGTTACCACATGTCATGAGCATATCATTTGAATAGTGCAGCAAGAAAACATTTGCGAAAACAACCCCTCCCCAACAGGAAGACTAAGTAAGGCACCCTTATCCTGCTTACATCTTAGCCTTGTTTCTACTCTCCTACCCTTTCTTCATCCCTGTGGCAAACATTTTATTGTACAGAGCATGACAGAGTAATAATGAGGAAAGAGCTAAGAGTAATGTATCATAAAGATGGCCCTATATGTCCCATAAACACTCTGGGCATCTCACTCTTTCTCTCTAAGTAACTTGTCACTGTCTCTTCAATTATGTTATTTAAACGGTGTGAATTAGGAGCTACTTTGTGGTATGCTGAGATAGTGCTCGCATCTTTACACTGTTTTAAGCACACTTTCAAAGGTTCTAATCCAGACATATGTCAGACTGTTATTGACTGTTTTTTTTTTTACACTATTTTCTATTTATCTGTTGTCGACATATAATTTGGAGCCACCATTGCCCTGCTTCTGTCATAATCTTCTTATTCCCTGCTCCACCCTCATGTCTCTCCCCCCTTCTGTCATCTGTCTCCTCAGCATTTGTGCAATGCCTGCTATTTATAAGTGAGGGGGAATAGAAGTACTCAGCAATGAGAAAATCTTGTGAGTTTTTGCCTTTGGCCACATTACTCTGGCGCCCTTCACTCTATTGTGCTTAGCGTCACTGCACAATGTATAGTCAGGCTAATCTTCTCTTGATCAAGCTAAAGAGTTGAATGTACAACATGTAGGATGCTCAGTTTCAAATATTGTTGGGAAGCAATCTGTATTGGATCATTTAGTATGCTTCTGGTTGTAATGTACATTTTATATAATGTTAAAATTATTACTGCGCAGAAGCCTGATACATACATTCTAATTTGCCTCATTGCTCTTTGACTGTCCTTTCAAACCAGTAAAATTAAGGTTGTGGAATAAGATTTCCTGTTTGGTATGTTGACATAATTTACATGTCTGATTCACATATGTGCTCATAGGTGTTTACTAGGCTAATGATCACAAGGGCCTTTTTAAGCCTAGCCATGTATCCAAATTCTCTGACAAGTCCTGATACCCTTGATAAGTGTAAGCATGGGCCTGGGAGATGAACCATTTAGAAGTTACCCGTTTGCAATAGAGACATAGGTGCCAAACCAGGGATGAATTTCCATTTTCCCCATCCAGTTGTCCAAGTTGCACTTGAACTGGGTTAGGGAGGAACTCAGCTTCACATGGATGGAGAGCCTGTTCCATAGACGGGGTAATCTCTGGGATATATACCTATCTCTCCAGCAGGTTCTATTTATATCACAGGCAAGATTTAAGTTTTTAGAATGGGTAATTTTGGTACTGTTTGTTTTGTGGATATGCAGGAGGTCCATTAGAGTGGGGTCTGACAATGGGCTGTATGCCAGGCATAGCTCTCCCCTCAAAAGTCTGTAGGAGACAGAATACAGGGATAGGGCCCTGAGGCAGCCTGCATAGGACATATTACTCATGTCCTGTATTCTTTTAGTGAGGAACCTCTGTGGACATTCCAGTTGTTGGATATGCCAGGTTAGGTACATACCAAAGGGGGCATTGTACTCAATGATAGGTCTGATAAATGTCAAATACAGTGGAACAATGACTTCCTTCAACTTAGATGCCATATATTTGTTTATAAGTTGCACAACATAGAATGATCCCCTCACCACTGTAGACATGTGATGATCAAAGGCTAGATTACTATCTATGTGTGTTGCTCAGTCCCTGGCTACTGGGTCAGCTCTAAGGGGTGTGTTGTCAATATGATAGTTACCAGGGATGGATGACTTCCAAAAGGATACTGTTATGCATTTCTTGGCATTTTTAGTCACTTGCTCTGACACCAGTTGTTTGTCTGTGTCATCCCCTCCTGGCGAACATGACAGCTCCTAATTTGCAATCATCTGCAAATTTAGTCTGCAAAATGCTTTTGGCATAGTGCCAATGGTTTGAATACAGAAATATGTGAAAATCATGTTTAATGTTTTATTTATATTAGTATTATTATCTACATACCTTAGTAACCCACCATTATCTCGGTTATGTGTCAATCACATTTCTACTTTCTAATCCCTGCTTTCTTTCTATTGGAAACACTTGATTGTACATACAATGACAAATTACTTATCAGTAAAAACACAACATTAACACAACACAAAGATGTTACAAAATGGCCCAGAAAAATATAGCATTCTTTGTCTCTCTCTATCCTTGTCTCCATGTCTCTATCTGTTCACAGTTCTGTGTCATCACTTTTTACTATTTCATATTTATTATGCTACTGGATGTGATGCACATGTTAAGGGATTTTACTATTGTCATGGGTGCAATGAAGACTAATACATATTTTCGTCTTTGCTTCAATTTTGTTGTCAGATTTGAACTTTGTGAAGCTAGAGTTCCTATGTGATATGGTTAGAGAATACTCAGGTCTGCAGAGTTGTTTTGGAATACTGTCAAGGTTTGAATCCAGATGGATGCCAAAGTGGTTTTGAATGTTTTGTATGACTCCTTTGTGTGTAAGTGTTGGCTACACATTTTATTAACACACCATTATCCTGTTGTTGTATTAATCCGCTTGCTTGTTGAGAACACTGTCTTGTATAGATCATGACCGAATATTTATGATGAGAAACCGAAGAGTAACACAACACAATAAGCTAATCTTTTCTTTTTTTCTCTGTCTCTGACTCCTAAACTGTCTTCCCCATTTAGGTTTTGCATGAGGTTGAGCATTCCTCACCAATGGTGAGTGACTGTAAAATGTTGCTTCATGTCTTATGGCAAAAGCTGAAGATTTTAATTTTGGCTACACTAGCATGGTTTACATTGTGCAAATGTGCTTAGCCATACTGGTCTATAGAAATACAGACTGATACTACTATTGTGAGACAGTTCGTGTTACTTATATATTAGGCTGATGAGACCTTACAGTGATGAAGGCAGATGCTTACATTTTCACTTGCTTGAATCTATTGTCAGTGTCCCTTCAAGAGTGTCAGTTAAACAACAATTCTTGAGTTCATATGCGCTGAGCTGAGATAATTGTCCTGTCTGTAGACTTTTATTTTATACTGTCAAGGCTATGAATCCAGACGTATGTCTTACATTTATTTAATGTTTTCGCATATTAATAGTATGTGTGTAAGTGTGTACTGCATATGTTGCCAAACAACAGTATCCTACTCATGTCCTCATCATATTTCCACTCTTCTATACCATTTTCATCCATATTGGAAACAGAGCAATACATCCAAAGTGTGAGCTTTAAAGGATGTACACATTTCTCCATCTTAAGGTTTGCTGGTGTCATCTTTACCCTTAAGAATCTCTTGAGAATCGTTGACAATTGGAGGCATTAGGAAAAGCCATAGATTTGATTTTGTAAATTTATATAGGCCAGAGAATGCATAATAACACAACACAAATATGTGCAGAAATGAACCATAAACTAATCTCTTTGTATGTCTGTATGTCTATCTCTGTATCCAAATGTACCCTCTTCCCACCCTTTCTATGTCAACAAATGAATATCATTGATTCAGTACTGTTTCCATAAGCCACGTTTTCACCAGCAATAATATGCCTGCTTCCACATGTGCTTCATAATGAACCTGTATCATACATACAAGGATTGAAGGACTGCAACTGTCATGACATGACACATGTGAAACCATGAACCATGAAACATGACCATAACACATATCTGTTCTGTATTTCATCAGATTCAGACATGCTTGTATGTGTATACTGTTTATTTGTGCAAAGTTCAGCCTGAAGCACCGCACATTACTGCTAATTCTCATTCTAGGTTCATCACCTCAATATATGACTATGCATGTGCTAATGCTTTGTCATCTGCCATGCAAATGAGCTTGCCAGCATGATGCTTAAGGGAGAGAGTTAAAAAACGTTCAACAAAGAGTTATGTAGGTAGTACAACTTCTGTATGTGTTAATGGTATTTTGAAACCAAGGTATCTGGATTTCACAGTAATATTGGCTCAGTTAATTCAGTCTATTAATGTATGTCTGCACTCCAACAGTTACACTTGCTACTTTGTTATAATGGTGGGTAACCTTTTCACACATAATCTATTATTGTTATTTAGAGATGCACTGTCATATGTAGGAAGTGCCTGTTTGTATTGTCAAAGTACATTGTGCAAGTGTGAGCCAAGGTAACTGACAATGACATAAGAAATGGTTATTATTTGCATGCAATCATCACAGTATGAGCTGCCATTAATACTTGCTTGACAATCCACTGTTTTACAACTGTGATTGTCACTGGCACAACATACTGTGAAAAAAGTACACATCAATCATAGTAACACAATGTACATGAATGACAGTATACTGATGTTATCAGAGAAGTATGTAATTATATGACACAAGTATAAGGTTGACACCATCCCGTTGTCAGCAGGACACTCATGGGTTAAGCTACCTTACCCTGTTGCCTGCTGTGCCAAAAAAGTCCCACTTTCAATCGCACTGAATCACCGTGGAAAAGCTGCAATTACTTCTGGCTTTTCCACAGCAATTCAGTTACGTCACCAACCCAGGCCTCCAGGCAGAGCTGTTACCTGTTAGGTCTGGGTGTTTTAAATTGTGCAGCAATTGGCTGCAATTCATGAAGGGGGTGGGGTTTGGGGCAGGAAGAGCCCTACAAAGATTGCAGCTCTAGAGCGGTTTGTTTTAGCACTTCTACAGCTGCTATGAAAAGTAATAGTGAGATTTTTGTAAACATCTAAGCTAGCCAGCAAGCAACTAAGCAAGCTAGCTAGCTAGCCAGCTACAGAGCCAGTTATCCAGCCAGCCATCCATTCATCCATCCAAGCATACCTCTCAACCTCTTAGAACAACAAAGCTGGACAAAGCCATAAATAATGAAGGGACAAAGGTTCCAAAAATAGGGACACTTTTTAAATATTGTTCTTACACAATTTTATTAGAAACAGACCAAAAATATGGACATTCTGTAAGAATCTGTACAGCTGAGAGGTGTACATCCAGCCAGCCAGCCATTCATCCATTCATGCAGCCATCCATCCATCCAGCTAGCCACTCCAGCAGCCAGCCAGTCAGCTAGCGACTCCAGCTGCCAGACAGCCATTCATCCAGTCATCCAGCCATTCAGCCAGCCACTCCAGCAGCCAACCAGATAGCCATCTAGCCACTCCAGCAGCCAACTAGCCAGCCAACCATCCATTCATCCAGCCAGTCATCCATCCATCCAGCTAGTCATTTATCCATCCAGCCAGTCATTCATCCAACCAGACATCTAGCCACTCCAGCAACCATCCAGCTAGCCACTCCTACAACCGTCCAGCCAGCCATCCATTCATTCAGCCAGTCATCTATCCAGCCAGCCAGCCAGCCATTCATCCATCCAGCTAGGCACTCCAGGCAGCCAGCTAGCCACCCCAGCAGCCAGCCAGCTGTTATACCCATAACTGCATCTCCATCACCACTTCTGTGGTGATGTCATGGTAGAGAGTGTGGCCAGTTTCATATTGGCCACACCCCCATGTCCCACTTTGGCCTGATTAAAAGGTGGCAACCCTACACAAGCACAGTGCTGTTATGTTGGCCTGTCCTGACACATACATTTGTTCAAAAACCTGTATTGCACAGTAGCTGATGTTCAAAACTGTGAAGTTGTAATACAAATGTAAATTTTCACATTTTTAAAGTCATACTGTGTTCTCTAGATTGTGTAACTAGTTAGGTTTATGGTTATAATCTGACAGTGGTGAATGTGTGTGTGTGTGTGTGTGTGTGTGTGTGTGTGTGTGTGTGTGTGTGTGTGTGTGTGTGTGTGTGTGTGTGTGTGTGTGGTTCTAGTGTCAGGTAAGTAAAGGTTTAACAATAGATGTGCTGTGTTCATTTCCACTCAGCAGAAAACTTTAATTTTGGACATAAATCCCTCTGCACTTTATCCCACTTTTAACACAAGAAGTTAATACTGCATTCTTTAGATTGTGTAACTAGATGGGTAGGGGATTCAAATCCAGCATTGCTTAAATAGTGTGACTGTGTGTACTGTCATGTACAATTGGCTCTGTGACAACTGTCAATTGCAACTTAGGAGACATATTTTCACTGGCAGAGGGCTACCCTATACATTTTTACTATCTCAGGAGATGCATAGTTTTAGAAATACAATGATTATATCATGGATTCAGAAATTAACTACATCATAGGTGTAGTATGACTTATCCTGTGGCAGTGGCTGTTGATACTTTGCTCTCTAAACTGTATAACCTAAGTACATATGTGGTTTAAATCCAGCAATGATTGACTTCCGTGATATGTGCTTGTTTGTCATGTTGTGTTGAGAAGGCTTCTAATGCATATAGGATGTGTAGCTGTGTAGTGTTACTGTGCTCTTCCACCACATTCTTTTCTTTTTAGTAGAAACTTCATCCTATTAAATAATGATGTCATTAATTAAAATGTGCACCATCACAATTGTAAACCAACATCTGGTATGGTGTGTGCAATTTGGGAAATGTTCTGTACCTTGTGATCTTAGGTAAGTAGTTCAAATCCAACCATTACTCTTTAAACTCAGTTGTATCAGTATGACTGTGAATGTGCATGTAAGTAACAATGTTGTCACCCAGCTATCTGCTATGTACTTGTATAGCTGGAATTTCTATTATGAGAATTTCTGCTCATTTTTCACAGAAAAATGCTTTATTTGATAATGATGCTATTTGATTAAATTTGCCTTTCCTATGAAAAATACTAAGGCTTTTCATGTGGTGTGAAGAAATGAAATAATGTTTTGTATGTTGTTGTCTTAGAAAGGCATGTGTTTGAATCCATGACTATCTACACATTCTGCATGACTGCCATTCTATCACCATGGCATTTCTCCCTGGGCCTCCGCTGAAAACAGGCTCTGTGGAACCTAGTCAGACTTTCCCGGTCAACAAATGATAAATAAAATAAATAAATAAATAAATGACGACTGAATTATGCATCACGTGTTTAGGTATACCAAGCATCAGGCAATGTTGTGTTAGAAATAGACATATAGCTACAGTCTTTTAAAGAAATTACAGGTGCACATCTCCCTTACAGAAATATCCTGATGTCACAGCTTCAAATACCCAATATTTCACAACTTTAGCAACAATTACTCTGTGACACATTCATTCTTCACAATGTCATGTAGCTTCTGCTTATCGCATAGTCATCTGTTTAAAACCCACACTGAGTGTAAGCATTGTGTGTTCTTATGCTGCTGTGAATGAATGACAGCCCCTACTGCTATCATATGCATTTACAGTGGGAGGAGCTTCCCCATCCCATTAATCTCATATAAAGTGTTTGCAACACATTCATATGATGCATAGCTGTGTTGAGACTTCCACAGTGATGCATGTGATTTGTACATGTCATGCATTAGTGGACGTACATAGCTTACTGTTCAATTCTAGCAAAGGGTTACATTATATAAATGTACTGATGTTACTCAGAAGAACTGCATCAAGTTATTATTATTATCAATTTTTGCTTTGGACAAAGAAATATGAACTCATTTTGTAATTTCCTGGCAGTGAAACAGTTGTTTTGTGAATGTTGTGCTTTCAGTGCTGCTGTGGCATGTGCATTGAGTAATGACTTGTATAGCATATCTATACAGAGAGAGTGTGGTTCAGTCTAGGACAGTGTGTGTGTGTGTGTGTGTGTGTGTGTGTGTGTGTGTGTGTGTGTGTGTGTGTGTGTGTGTGTGTGTGTGTGTGTGTGTGTATAAAACAACATACTTTTCATCATTCTGACAAATTAATATTTTACAAATTATGATCAAATGTCCTTTCTTACTTCACACGTATTAATTTCATCAGTTTGTGACAAGCTCCATTGTTATGTCCTGTGGCAGAAGCAGTCAATACACAGCTGTGTAAAATGATAGACAGGGGTTTGAATCTGGTAACATCTGTCTGTCATATAACTGTGTCAGACAGGAGTGGCTTAGACAAAAAGTATTTATGGTACAGTAAAGAGGGTACATTTTTAAGGCATCACTCTCCGAGGTAGAAGATCCATCCCCATTACAACAGGAAAGTGCTGTAAGCCTTGCAAGGGTATTCTTCATGTTACAAACGGTATGCCTATTTTTGTGATGTCAGAGTTTAATGCCTATCTTTCTGATATCAGTCCTGGCATGTGTTCTTTTCTGGCAAGACACAAATGTTGAGTATGTTATTGATTGCTCACAGACATTACTTATTTTCCAAATAATAATGGTCTGTAGCGCATGTCTTCATTCAAACATTTATGTATAACTGTAATTAATTTCTTCACACAGTAGGGATTTATAAGACATGAGGGCTTACCTGGCATTTCTTACTGTATGGCATGATGCAAGATCATCATAAAGTGCGGCCTGTGTTAGGACACTTTCTTGTGTGTTTGTGTTGTTTACATGCTGTTATAACTACTCAACATAATTTCTTGTGAGCTTGCCTAGTATAATCATGTAGTAGATATGCTGCATTCATGAACAGAGACCTTGAACTAATGAAAAGTCATCAGACTTGTGTATTTTGAGTGTTATTAAATGCTTGCCTAATACATGTTTCAAGGTAATATAGCCCCCTATTATGAATGTCAAATGACAACAAATGTCTAAACATGTCCCTTTCTGATGTGCATGACAAAACTGCTGTAGGATTCATTTCTTCTTGTTTATACATAATGAACAGGAAAATACAGTATTGTCAGTTTTCACACATACATTCCCTGTATATACATATCATATTCAATAACTGCAGTTTTTGCGAATAGCCCCTAATCTGTCCACTGTCATTGCTGTTATCTCAACTCAACATGTTATTAACATTTATGTCACATTTACTCCCCTTTGTTACACTGTTGCTTTGCATCCCTCTCACATTCTTTGTTACCATATCCGTTTTTATTTATGCACATGGGTCAAACATTGTGAACAGGATTAATTATTATTACATCAGTATGGAGGTATTTATATTTAAAAATATTTCTTTGTGATATAAGCATAATTGATTGCATTATATGAGTGCATTTTCTGTTTACCCACCAGTCTTGCTTATTTCTGCATTCATGCCATTGTATTCTGTGTACATTTTCCTCATTTAACTTCCTTTGCATCTTAATTCTGTAAACCAACTTGCCTTTATTTTGTATAAGCTGTCTATGAGTGCTCAGATAAAAAGTCTGCCTACGGGGAAGCTCGTTTGTTTACATTGTGTGTGATTCCTTGCACCTTTTCATGGCCACCAACACTTCTGCTGGTCATGAAAAGATCTTTTAAGATATGTAAGTTTAATGAACAGCATGCATATTCAATTAGTGTTGCTGCTTAAAGTGCTAACATACTTAAATCGTGTAGGCTTCATGCTTAGCCCACACAATTTTTAATGAATCACATGGATACAATTGGTGAATGTAAATTCTGCACTATGTCAAGACAGTTTAAGTTAAAAGAAATAATTTATTGGTTTGTGCCATGACTAGATGATCTAAAGAAGGAATACAAAGTAAGGATATATGTAGACTCCTTATAACATTTATGTATAAAATGAGAAAACAAAATACAAATGATTAAGGATTGCTAAGTTTGTGGAACATAGATTGCAATTATTTATGAACATGCTAAATGGTTCATCACACACTCATCAAAAGAAGAATGCCATTGCAAAACACTGCAAAAAGTAAAATGGCATTCTGTTAAGACTACTACAATACCAACATTTCTCTCCACTTAATTCCAAACTAATATGAGACTCCGCAACCTACAACCTTAGAAACCTTGACCATTCTGCATTCTCATATCAGGCCCTCAAATTAAACTTTAATGTTCTAATGGGAATCCATACCAACCTCACATAAAGACATTCCCTCTTACCCAAAATTATGTTCTTGGCTGAAAATGCACCTCCTGAAAATGGTAAAATGCCATTGTAATATCTCAAATCACATAACATAAAAAAGCCATACACCCCCACTTACTTACACCTTCACTATTCCTTCTGTTTTAATCTCACTGTATTTGAAACTCTTTTCATACTAATACACTGCTAAAGCACTTCAAACTCTAGGTCTGTATTGCAAGCAATCTGAGAATTCATATAACATTTTATTAAAATATATCAAGTTGTATATAACTCTATCTAACAATGCAATATGTTTTTTTTTTTTTTATTTCTTTATATGAGTTCTTCTTAGTTCCGGATTTCCTCCATTGATTGGCTGGTTTCACTGTTTTTTCAGTATTAATTTCTTTGTGTTTATAAATATTTTAGATACAGCAGTGTTATTTCTGAATGTTTTGTGCTTTGTTTAGGTTGAGGATGATCTTTTCCTATGGGCTGGTGTTCTGTACTTTAGTTTTTATTAGTTTAGTAGTTTGACTTTTGCCCAATAATGTGAATTGGGAGCGACCTTTTTTCCCTTCTGTTATGTTAATATGTACTCGATTTCTTCTGGTTTTTACTAGTTGTTTATGATGTTCTTTGTTTATGTTGTGATGATTTTTGTGCTTGAGTGGGTATGCTTGCATATGTTTTTGTGTGTGTGTGTGTGTGTGTGTGTGTGTGTGTGTGTGTGTGTGTGTGTGTGTGTGTATGTGTGTGTAAAGTGAAAATGTCAAAGTCAGAATATTTTTCAGTGATGTAAGTGGGAATAAACTGGGAGTATGTGCAAGTGTTTTGTGGAATAAGGTTAGGGTAAGAGTCAGGTAAGGGGAGAAATTGTATGGTGTATTTGTATAAGTGTATATTGGTTAGGTTTAGAGTACAGGCTAGGTAAAAAGAGATGTTTATTAGTGTGTGTGCGTGTGTGTGTGTATGTGTGCGTGTGTCTCAATGTGTTGTGTAGCAGCTCTGTTAGGGAAAGATGCTTTCATAACTTTAATGTACAGAGTTAGGGTTGAGGCAAAGTTAAGGTTAGCACTCATGAATAAAGTAAGGCAGGGGGGAGCAATGCCCTCATACACATTAAGTTAATAAAAAACTTTCATCTAATAGTAACACTATTCAGATAAAGTGTGTCTGAAACTTATAGGTCTTTTTTGTCATTAACTGATTCTAAGAGGAGACTACTATCAATTTAATATGTGTAAATATTTCTGCATGTTGAGACTTCACAATATAGTCATATGTATAGATAGAGAGACAGATAGATATAACTATAATTATCAACATATATGATTACAAGACAGTTCTTGTTTTCCCATTTCATAGTATCACAAATGACTGAAAAATTGTTTTGAAAACACATTTCATTTAAAGCACATTTGGATGAATTATAATTCATAGAAAAGTGTAGAAGGCTATAGACAATCATTGCTGTTGTGGTTTAGGATTTTTCTATTCTAGGAATTACAAGGTGATTAGTCTAACCCATCGATTGTACATTGCTAATGCCCACCATTATGTTGCACCCTATTTCTAAAAGTTTGCATTTGTTTGTCAGCAGTGATTCAGTGGTTCCGGTGTTTTCAATTTTCTGTTTTCTGTTTTCTCTGCAGTTGTGTGACCATGAAGTTACTATATTTAAGTAACCAGGAAAACCTTTTGGAGAAATATTTATTGTGTCTGAATTTCCAGTCTTAGGGGATAAGATGTCTCCCATCCTTAAGGAAAAACATTAAAACACAAGGAAGACTGGTAATTCATGTTCATTAAAGTTCCTAGCTAAGATTCCTTAAAAGTAAGAAAAAAGAATCAAACTATAATCACAAATTATAGCTAATCTTAGCTGAGATTTCAAAGTAATCAAGCACTTATAAATTGGTCTTATCTTAATCACATAATTTCAAGGAATGCATTTACACCTGAAGTCATGTGACATCTGAATGAGAATAATACAGTAGTGGGTGTGTAGAAGTAGAGCTTCTCCCATGCATGGAATACATGGGTCTTGCCCCCTGCATAAGGGACTGTTCCTCATATCCTGTAGTTTCAGCCATCCAGTTGGAATACTTGGCTGCATTGACCTTTTGGTTATGGTATCTACAAAAATTGTATCTGGAATAACCAACAGATATTGTACCAGAATTTGTTACAGTACAGACGTTTCAAAATTTCACAGATATTTTGTTGCCTAATCATTTCAAGCTTCACCTTCACAAGGCTTATACAGTGTTGCCCTACATGTTCATATTTCAGAGATCTCCGCTAGTGAAGAGGTTAACAGTCAAAATTCCTGATGTTGGGTGTGTGGCCAAGATGCCAAACAGCTAACAGCACTGCATTTTAGCTCTGCCTTTTTCTTATTGTTCTGACAGAAATTTTATTATTTTTTGTAGAGAAAAAAGTTTTAATCTTATTTATAAGAATGACTTTATCATCTAGTGGTTGATTTCAAGGAAAATTAATATTGGTTTGTTGTGTTTTTCCTGTCAGAAGTTCTTATACAAGTGATACAGTTATGAGTAACTCGAAGAACTCACATCAGGAGAGTGTGATGAAAAAGGAATTACAATCCATCATAGCAAACATACAGGAACGTTCAATCCAAAATAGATAAGTTGGAGAACAAAATAGATAATATAAAACAAGACAGCAGAAAACAACTGGACTTACTTAATGAGGTAACTAAAAAACATTCTGAACAAATTTCCTGTGTTGAAGATGCTGGGAATGACATTGATGGCAGGCTGACTGAGTGTGAAAGTCATGAATTCCTACTTAAGCAAAATACTAAACTCTTGGAAAAAGTTAAAGATTTAGAAAGTAGATCAAGGAGGAATAATATAAGAATTTATGGGGTGCCAGAAAAGGAGGTGGGTAATAACATGGTACAATTTTTAAACTGTTTACCAAAAGCATTAAACCTGCCTGGATCTCTTTCATTTGGAATTGAGAGAGCTCATCTGTCTTTGTCAAAACCAGCATCTTTTGGTAACTCCTCCACTCCTAGATCTATAATATTTAGATTTTTGTCCACCCAGGACAAGGACTTGGTATTAAAATCTGCCTGGTCAAATTCTTCTGTCAAAATAAATGGGAAGAACATTCATTTTAATAATGATTATACCTCTACTGTCATCTCCAAAAGAAAATAATGTGCTCCTTTAATAAAATCCCTTAAAAAGTCCAACATTAAAGCACAAGTATTGTTTCCAGCTAGAATAAAAATATATCTGACTGATGGTGAAAAGATCTTCAATTCTCTACAGGAAGCTATGGACTTTATTCAAAAGAAAAATATATTAACAGATACTAAGGAATGGACTGGTCTGAACAAAGTTTGAAGAGACATGCAACAAAAATGGATGGCCTGTCAAAGAAGGAACCAATAAAAACCTAAAAGATAAATTAATATGATATACAAATCTAAACTATATTGACAGTAAATATTTTGCTTCCCAGTTTTTAATACCTGGGAGATGTTAACAAGGTAAATCTTTTTTCTCTTTCCTCTCTTTCCTTTTACTTATTTTTTCCATTTCCGAGTTCTCTTTCTCCTTCTCATTATTATCTTACTTTTATGTCTGTCATTTCAAACCATTCCTTTTCTTTAATCAAATTTTACTTATCAGCTTTTCTAATAACTGTTGCAAATATGAGGAGTGTTCATAATGAATGGCTCTGCTTTTAATGTGCCTTAGAGTCTGTTGAAAATACCTAATTATGGTAGTGCTGTGAATGGAAGGACTTCTTATGTGTGTATGGTGGAATAATATATAAACATTCTGGCTCTTGCCTGGAGGGTTTTTTTTTTTAGGAAGAAATGTGTCTTCTTTGCCTGCTTGGAGCCTCTTGTTGGGGTGTGTCATGGAGAGGGAGAATTGTATACTGTAGAGGTTTACATTGATGAAGAAATATGGGGATGTGTGTTTTAAGCATTTGTGGTTGTATTTTTGTAATTATCTATACTCTCTTAGCTTCTGAGCAATGTGCCATTTTCACAGAGCTAGCTCGAGCCGTTCTCAATTTAAAAACGCTTGCTTTAGTTTGTTTTACCGTATGATGGCTTTAAAAGAACATTTGTGAGCTGCTCCAGACTTAGTTTTGTAAGCATCGCTGCATTTAACTCCAAGCAGCAAATTCAGGAAGCTATCAGTGACCTTTAACCTCACGCAGGGCACCTGGAACTTTAAGACGGAACCCACAGCAAGATCAGGCAGTCATTTCTCCTTAAGTTATTGAAGTTTTTTAAAGAAAATAGACTATATTGAATTTGGAAAGTGTTTTCTGATGTGGAAATAACATT
The DNA here is from genome assembly GCF_019279795.1 of Protopterus annectens. NCBI lineage: Eukaryota > Metazoa > Chordata > Ceratodontiformes > Protopteridae > Protopterus > Protopterus annectens. The sequence continues at coordinate 805,610,445 of NC_056751.1, forward strand.
GGGAGAGAATAAAGGTAAGAAGATCATCATTTGGAATGAGTGAAACCTCAAGAACATTAACAAACACTGAATTAATGTCTGCAAACTATTCAACATTTTGATTTATCTTTACTTTGTTACTTATTTGTTCTGTATTAATGGAATTCTGTATCACTCCCATAATCTCCCTTATGTTTAAGATGTACAATGGTTCAGAAATTCTGATATCCTGGGTAGTGCAATAGAGAACAATTCAAAACAATGGGGTACAATTATGGATACACAGCACTGAAAGCAAATCATTACTTCAGCCTGTAGATGAGAGCAGCTAGGATAATGATATAAATGCAACAGATCACCTACAAGTTTACTCCATTTAAATGTAGAAGTCCAGATACATAGTAGTATTTGTTATTTATAAATACAAATAAGATGCAATACCATGCTTAAAGCAGTTAGCTTTAAAGACTCTCTACAGCAAAGCATACACTAACAGTAAATATTATTACTATGCCACGCTTGATCTGAAGAAAGCATGGGCCATAAAATAAAAAGAAAATGCTTTCCTAAAGGGTTTTAGTCTATTACCTATATTAACAATAGACAGTCTAAATTACGTTTGAAATTACATGTATTATACAAGGTAACAAACTCTTACAAACACCTTGCATCAACCAACAATAATCTGTCAATCTGTCATAAAGTGCACATGTGATATACATACACAACCAGCAACTCTTGCTAACTGTGAATATATTGCTATACTACCTATACTGCATATAAAGCATGTTATTTTAAATTCGAGCAAAAGATGGCATTGCAGTCCATGGGGGCTGTTATGAAAACCAAAGCAAATCACACTTTTTTTTAAGTTTCTTTCAATTATTCGGTTGTGAGTTCTACATGGATACAAGTAGATTTCTTTCACCTTTTTAATAGCTATACTGAAATATGAACTATATACATTTTTTTTTCAGTATTCCAGCAAGGCCTGTCTAATTTCTCAGAAATAAGCATGGTTTCATCTCTTTGGTGTGCATCTGTGCACCAGTGTAATTGATCTGTAGTATTTGTGCAACCAGAAACAATTAATTACTTTTAAATGCAAACCTCTGTGAGGTAAGGCATGGCACTTCATCAGTTTTGGGAGGAAGGAAGTATGCTGCTGATGCTTCTTTGAAAGATCTGTAAGTGCAGTACATGTTAAAAGATCATTATGTATGTCTATTTTTAATGACAGATCAGTGAAGCTTTACCAAGAGGTAATCCTTATTATAGGATCATCAATGAATGGGAATAGGTTCAAAAAGCCAAGTCAGTATTGTGCTGAGTGCAAATCTATAGTTGTATTGACTGAAGATGTAGGCAAAAGAATAGAACTATAGAGAAAATCATCAGTGATTTTTATAGACAGAGTACCCATTGGGGCATACACTAATAGACTGTGATAACTAAAAACATCTTTTCCAATACACAAATCTGATTTTAGCTTTATAACCTTCTCACATGCTAATGCCATGAATCAACAATGTATGTTATTGAATGGAAATCTTAGGGTAAATCTTTCCTTCTTGCCAAAGTATCCACCTATATCACTATAATGTTTTCATATCTGTGAAGATAAGGAACATGCAGAGATTCACTGAACAAGGAGCTTATAATATGTGTTAATGAAATGTGACAAATAATGTTCATCAGCAGAGTACATTGGGAAGCAAACATAAACACAGTATTTGACAAGAGCAGTAATTTACAATCTTCTTTATACTATTATAGTGGCGATTGCTGAGTGTATCATTTATTGTAGATTGGGCAGTAACTGAAGTATTGTAGACGAGGCAGTAACTAAAGTACTCTGTCTTCCATTGCTCTCCAATCAGTTGCACGTGTGCTAACAACTGCTTTAGAGAGTTCTTATTTTGAAGATATAGCTTTTCATAACACCAAACACATATTTCTTAGTCATGGTTCACGCTACATTTGAGTTAGACAATGAAATGCATACTTGGGCAGTTTAAGTACTTAAATGTGCAAATGTTATAAGACTATTCATCATAATAAATAGACTTCCAGAGAGCTGGATAATTTTAGCATTTTTCTCATATTTTAAAATTTTGGAGGCAATTTTAATAATACAAACAAATGATAACATTTTGTATGTTGTCCATATGGAAATTGGAAAATGCATGGTAAAATTATTCTTTTTATGAAGGTACATATATTTATTTATTTACTTTAATTTTTTTAGAAAAGGTTGCATGCATGTTCTATTGATACCTTTAGGTTTTAATGCTGAAAAACTATGACATTGTAAGTAATATCCAAAATGTTGACAGACTTGAAAAGAAACGAGGATAGCTACTCAAAAGGACTGTGTCGCTGTCACAGTCTGCTGCTGGAACTAAGGAGGAAATTCACATTTTAGGCTACTGGATAATGGCTATGGTGCTGTGCTGTGCAAGAAAATACTGGAAATCTGGGAAATGGATCAGCACTGAAGATGATGAAGGTTCATTGGTGTATATTAGGCTAATGACCAATGGGGCCCTTATAAACTTAGCTGTGCAATTCAAATGTGACCTACAAATATGATTTCTATAGTGATTTACTGGCTGCCACTATCCATCAGACGTAAGTGCCAGACCAGGGGTGAATTTCTGATTAATTGCAGCTTGGACCAAAGGATGGGTAAATAGGAATACGGAGGAGCACTGCTTCTCATGAATGGGGCACCTGTTCTATAAAATGCGAATTTCCTAAGAAACATATCTGTCTCTCCAACATTTCCTATTTATGCCACAAACAAAATTTAGGTCTTTTAATTTAGTAGTTCTGATGCCATTCATTTAGTAGATTTGCAGAAGGTTCATCAAAACTGGGTTCAGGGATGCCTTGGAAGCCAGATAAAGATCACTTCTCAGAAGTCTGTATGATACTGAGTTAAGAGACAGGGCTTTGAGGTTATTAGCAGAGGACATTGTGTTTACTGACTGCATTATTTTTATAAGAAGCCTTTGTGGATGTTCAAGTTGCTACATGCATCTAGTCAGGTATATGCTGAAAGGGACATTATATTCTATGATGGGTCTGATAAGGGCTGAGTTTAGTGGTGTGATGACCTCTCTAGATCTGGATGCCATGCCCTTGGTTATACAATGAGCAACATAATAGGAATTTTTTACTACCTTGGACACATGTTGGTCGAAGGCCAGTTTACTTTCTATTTGAGTTCTCATATTCCTGACTAGTGAATCAACTTTTAGGCTTTTAGGGGGTTTTACTGATGATGCACTTACCCAGTGTGGCAGACTTCCCTAAAGGTACTATAATGCATTTCTTGGTACTGAATTTCAAACCATGGCTTAGCCTTACTAAATGGTGTTCTCATCTTGGAGGGATTCAATGACTGTTCCAAGTTTGCAATCATTTGTGAATTTGGTTATTCAGAAGCCTTTGACCTTGGCTTTGACATCCAAGAGGTAGATGCCAAAGATAAGTGGGCCTAGGATTGTGCCCTGTGGAAGTCCACTGGTGGCCAGTCTGTTTGGGGAAGTGGCCTCACCAATCCTAGTCTCCTGCATCCTTTCAGTGAGCCAGTGATACAGGCAGTGAGTCTTGCTTACATTTATGTTGCGTATTTACAACAGTCAGTCATATTTAGCTTTCATTACCTCAATGTATATAAATGGTCAATAATTTTCTCTCATATAAATGGATAGATATAATATTGTTTTCCTCTCCTTTTTAAATAATTTTAAATAATTTTCCAGATCTTCACATTATGCTTCATATTAATGTAGTTAAATACATATCTCATTAGAATAGATAGTAAAGTGGTTTTGAAAATACATAACCTCAGTATTGCAGTAGTTTGGATTACTATATTTTTATAATTATATTGTTGAAAGTTTTATTTTTCATACAAGGCAGAAGCTGAAGATAATGTATTTGGAGTGTGAGATGCGGATAGTCAGTGGTTTGATTAATCATTTATTCAAACCAGGAACACATTGTTCCATGTGTGTCTTTGTATATAGACATTTGTTTTAAAAATTAAAAGTTAAAAAGTTTGTTTCATCCATAATAAATTATTTTAAAGGTTATTACAAATCACTATATATAAAACCATATTACAGATGTTCTAAATATACCTTATACATTGGCTAGTATATAAGTGTCTATCACTTAATGTCAATGGCATTAACAATAATATAAAAAGAGACAGTTTACTTAAGTTTATTAAAATGTACAAAGCACATATAATCTTTTTGCAAGAGACTCCTTTACTAAAAAAAATTAGATAAATTGTCCTTTAATGGTTACTCAATTCTTGCTGACTTTTGTTACAAAAATAAAAGGAGAGGTACTTATATTGTGGAAAAATTCTCCTACCATGTCTAAAATTCTCAGTACTTTTTCTGATAAAGATGGAATGTTGTGTTTGGTGATATTAGAAATTAATAAGAAGTGTTAAACTTTAATTATGTCCTTATTGGATACCTGGATTGGGAATTAGATTTGTAGACAAATGCTTAGATGCCGTAGCCTTGTATGCTAGAGGTGAAATCATCTTAGCTGTGGATTTTAATTGTTTATTATCAGACAGAGATACCTCCAGAGTCAACAAACCCAAAATAACAGTACAATCCAAAAAACTGAATAATGTTATTGCCTCAGTGAATCTCAGAGATATTTATGATCTAAAAATGGCAAGTTCCCTAAATTATACCCATTACTCCTGTAGATTTGGAACCCAAACAAATATAGATAAGGTCTTCATCTCAAATAGTTTATACTTCAAACTACATGAAGTCTTAATAATGTCATGTCCACTTTCTGATCATAATGCCCTTACTTTTAATCTAAGTGTAAGAAATGATGATTTAATTTTTTGGCAAAGAATTTTGGCTTACGTAATAAAAATTAAAGGTTTTAAAGAGTGGGTATTAAATGAAAAAAAAATACATTTTTGGAGTTTAATAACAGTGGTGAGGTAGTAGACATCATACTATGGGATGCATTAAAAGACTACTTTTATGGTAGAATAAACAACTGGTATCTTCTAAAAAGGAAAGAATGGAACAGGGAATTATTAGGATTGCAAACTAAAATAGATAAATTAAAATAAAAATTAAAGCCTAATGATAAGACTGCACATACAGAGTTATCAAGTTTAAACCAAAAATACTTAGAAATATTAAATCACAAAGTTTCAATTAATCTGGAAAGACTTAAGCTGCAGTCCTATTCTGTAAATCCTAAACATTTACATAAGCTGGTGTTTAGGACTAAACAAATTAATAACTTAAATCATATTAATGAAATTAAGTATACAGTTAATAATTCCACAAAAATAACTGATTTAAAATGTATATTAGAAGCATTTAAAACATATTATAAATCAATTAATGATAAAAATCTTTCTTTAGAGAACGATGCTATAATTTATAAATTTCTTCAAAACAACATTACAAATAAATTAGCAAACAAGCAAAATAAGATACTAGACAAACCAATATGATTATTATTGGAATTGAAAGACCAAATTAAAAACTTAAAAAATAATAAAGCCCCAGGTCTAGTTGGAATAATTCCAGAAATATATAACATTTTGCCAGATTCAATATGAAAAATACTGTTAAATGCATTTTCTATAAAACTGAATTGAAGGTATCCCCTTCTTGGAAATATTCTTTGATTTCCCCTATTTTAAAACAAGGCAAACATTAACAATTTTGTTCCTCCTATTGGCCTATTTCTTTGTTAAATATTGATTACAAAATCTTAATGTCCATATTGGCTAAGAGACTGAATAATATACTGCCCCGTTTAATGGATTATGATCAAAAAGGTTTCATATTACATAGAAAAGTTCAAGACACTATTATTAAATTATTATCCCCTGATTGACCAAAAAGCAACTCACTGTTATTAGCTTAGATATTGATAAAGCCTTTGACTCTATTAGCTGGTCATATTTGCACAAAATCCTTAATTAAAGGATATAATTTTTCTTTAGATTTTATTAATTTAATATTAAAATTATATAATGATTCCCAAGCATATGTTAAAATTGGGGCATGTTTATCATCATCATTTACAATTTTAAAAGGTACAAAACAAGGCTGCCCGCTGTTACCCTTATTGTTTGCTCTGTCAATAGAACGTTTTGCTACTTATATAAGAAATTATACCAATATAAAAGTATTTTCTGTAAATAGTGAACAATGTTCAAAAATCCAGCTGTTTGCAGATAATATTCTTTTAATAAGTGAGGCTATATATTCTTCTTTACATTATATCACTGAGTCAATCATTTTTTTTTTAAAAAATCTCAGGCCTAAAATTTAATCAGCGCAAAACTGAAACACTATTAATCAATAAGAAGATAAATAAAAATTTGCAAGATCATAAAAACCTTAAGTGGGAAGTAAAACAATACAATATTTAAGGACTAGCATAAAACCCACTTGGAAAGAGACTGTACTTTGAAATTATACTAATCTATTAAACACAATCACCAAGTTAACTATTGGAATAAAATGTTTTTTACCATGGAGTATAGACTCACATTAATAAAAATGGCTATTTACCCAAAATTTTATTCTATATGCAACCACTTATTTTAATTCCTTCAAAAAAAATTTTCAAGCAAATAAATACTATATTACTTAAGTTTCTTTGGCTCCCTCAAAAACAGAGGATAGCTTATAATTGGAATGTAAGAGGTTGGGATAACAATGAAATTGGCTTTCATAACATTGAACTGTATTCAAAATCTACTAGTATTACACTGGCTAAGTACCTACATTTCAAGCTGGAAACAGTTATATTAAATTCATATAATATCTAATAGTTATGACGTGCAAATAAACTCCTCGTTAGGCATTAGTAAAGTATATTGGGTATTATGAGATTACTATTTATATAATAATAAGTTTAATCATTTCACTTATGGTATGAATCAAATCTTCAGTGCCTTTAAAAGTGAAATAGAAAGCAATTACAGTGTTAAACAGTTATTTTTTCTTATATTTCCCATTGCATATACTCCAGACTGTTTAAAGTCCTTTAATCTAAGTAAAATGTTACATTTTAAAGACAACCTAAAATTTTGGTATCAATTTGTAGATAATGACAAGATTCATTCGGCAAACTTTCTTTTAGTTAGATATAATGTTAAACAAGATAATTGGTTATCCTTACAAACTCTATGACAGTGCATTGAGAACAAAGTGAAAATATCAATAAATTCAGAAACAGATTCTCTGCCAAAATTATTACAACTTTTAATGTGTAACAACTCGATAGACATTGGACATAAATTGTGCATTTCATCTTTATATAAAATCTTACATGATGAATTTTTATCATTTGACTTAGCCTTTTGGGATTATTCTACAAAAGTTAATAAAGAATCCCTATCAGCAGGTAATAAAAAAATCTGTTATTAAAATCTGTAACTAGCACCACGTCTTCTCTTTATTGGAAGTTATTTACTTGCAAATTTCTACATAGAAGTGTTTTACTCCCTATAAAATTGCTATTATTTCTAAGAGTAAAGAAATAAAATGTTGGAGAAGTGGTGAAAATTTGGTGGCTAATTGGGTCCATATGTTTATCGAGTATAGAGTTGTTTTACAATTTTGGAATGATTTCAGATATTTTGTAAAGGCTTTGTGGTCAAATAATTGTCATGTTACTGATTCCTTGTTGTTATTTAATGTTCTATTCCAAATGTGATTCCAAAACATCAAATACCTCTCCTTTGGTCACACTGCTAGAAAAGTGATCTCAAGGAATTGGAAGAATACACAAGATCTCCTGTTACTGACTTTATAAGGTTAGCTAAGTGTGTGTGTAAAAAAAGAAATGCAAACTACTTTTATCAGAAATCTACTATAACTCATAAAAAATTAGCCTGGCAGAAACTGCAAGTTTTATTGGAGAAATATTAATGTATATAATTCATACTGAATTTTGTCATGGGTGATTATATATAGTTATAAATAGTTGATTATTCTGTTGCTTTCTTCATGTTTTCATTGTTCTGATTGTTAATTTTTGGATATAAAATCAAATAAAAAGTTGTTGAAAAAAATCCTGATATTCTATTTTTTTTTGTCTACATGTCTTTCTCTATTAATTTCATTGAAGTATGCACAAATAAAATGTAGGGAACCATAAAACCTAAGAGAAAATCAAAGAGGCAGTTATGTATTTATAAATCATATTGCCCTAAAACTAGTGCAGATGAAAAATATGTAATACAATATTTGCAAGTACATGTCAATTAATTTTGCTTCCTAAGGCAAAGGCAAAAACATGCCAGACTGCAAATTAACACTCCAGTGAGAAATTGCCATAAATGAGTAGAAAGGACCATAATTCAAGATCTCTGGTATAATCTGAACTTAAAAACAGAAGAAAATATAATCTTATTATCTAGACAGAGATAAAATGCAGCAAATGATCTACAGACAGATTACAGTACTCCTGAAAGGCAAGATGTTTTAAAATATATTTACCCCAAAGGTCCGAGGTATGCCTTGTGGATTCCTGAGAACACTCAGTTTCTGGTCACTTTCACTGATGCATAGAAAATAATTTCTGATTTTTGCTTGACACTACAAAAGAAAATTATAGATCTGTGAGAAGCCAGGCTTGTGATTATTCTTTGAACATGCTGTCCTGAATAGCATTGAAGATTTTAAAATAAAAAGAGTAGCTCTCCATTTAAGATGTCTGCGCAGTAAAGTGTTTGACGATGATTTTCTGAAAGGATGGATAATGAGGCAGAGGCTAAAACTAACTTTATAAAATCTTTCTGAAGGACCTGAAATAAGTACTACCCATTGTAAGATTCACAGATATACCTGAGAGTTTGCATCAAAAAGAAAAAAGGTGCTTTAGAATTCTGACTGATTAGGGTTTGCTTAATCTTATCAAAACAGAAAATGGATGCGTAGAGTTCTCCTTATTAGTTAGGAAAAACATCTTTATGGGTTATCTAAAGTAGAGTAGAAAAAGAAATGTAATTAACATGTTTACTATGGCATAGAATAAGCAATGGAAACCATAATGGCATTGTGTGTGTGTGTGTGTGTGTGTGTGTGTGTGTGTGTGTGTGTGTGTGTGTGTGTGTGTGTGTGTGTGTATGTATATATATATATATATATATATATATATATATGTGTGTGTGTGTATATGTATATATATATATATATATATATATATATATATATATATATATATATATATATATTTATGGCTGTAGTTCATAATATTGAAAACTCAATATATTGAAACCTTTTTAATGCAGGGGGCGAGTTCCCCTGCACCCCACACCCCCTGTTAATTATACATACCAACTGTGGGGTCATACAACAGTGGTATAAGAGCCTATTCTTTTTTCAATGTTTTCATGTTCAATATTTTGAGTTTTCAATGTTATGATCTACTCCCATACACACGCACACACATATATGTATATATATATATATATATATATATATATATATATATATATATATATATATATATATATATCTACATGGAGCACCATAGATTTGGTCACAGCATGCATTTGTTGCGTGTCATTGATGTAAGTGGTCACATTATTTTACAATTGAACTGCAACAGTGCAACCTTAATATAGGTAAGAAATTTACCTCTTTCTCCATGGTTGTGTGACTGTGGAGAAAAACAAAGGTTGTGGTTATTTTAAGGGATTGCAAATGTAATGCATTTGTTTACATTTGTAGTCACATAAGTTAAGAGGTTTTTCTTAATATGGTAGTGATTTCCCATGAACTTTTTTTGACATATTTATTGTCGATCAAAGTTCATTGGTGATATAAAGAAATATACATATCTATATCCACACATCTATCTACATAGATAGATATAGGGATCCCCTTCAGATGATCAAAGTTTCAAAACTTTGAACATCATATGGCTGAGGACCATATGATCGAAGTTTTGAAACTTCAAACGTACTGAATGGAAATCGCCGTACAGTGTGGAATGGGAAATTTACCATTTTTCTCACTGTGGTGTGATCTTGGAGTTAGGTGGGGTGCAGGGGGGCCTGCCCCCTGCAAAAACAAAGAATTTTTTTTTTTGTTTTTATTTTTATTTTTTTATTTTATGTTCAAAGTTTCAAAACTTTGATCATATGGTCCTCGGCCATATGATGTTTGAAGTTTTGAAACTTCGATCATCTGAAGGGGATCCAGATATAGATAAATAGGCAGAAATACTTACACTATATAATAGCATATAGAGCTTTTCACAATTCAAATAAAAATAAAACCTTACTTTGTTTACAAAAATATTAAGCTGAAAAAATATATAAATAAGTTTCAAAGGCTATGGCAAAGTATCCATTTTAACACACAATATGCATCAAAAAACTTCTGTCTTTCCATTATGTACTGGGAACAACTGTCTTTTTCTAGGATTAGTAATTAAAATCACTTCTACTTAAATAAATGATTTATGAATCAGCAGAGATAAAGCATCTTTTTTATCTCGATTTTGTACAAAACTTAAGGACTATCTAGATTTTACACTGTAGATACTTAATCTTCTAAAACAATATTCTTATACAGGGCAACATTTCACAGGAGACCATTGTCACCTGACAGCATCTGGCATTGTAAGGAGCATTAATTCTTCTGCAAATGAAACTATTCCAAAATTAATTTGAGAAATGCTAGTTGAATACTTTGATCGAAGACATAGTTTTTGGAATAGTTGTGTATGTAAGACAAGCTCACATCAGTTTTATTTAAAGAACACACATCATTTTTATTTAAAGAAGTTGGTACACTATCACAGAGGCAGGGTGCCTGTTTATGTTAGTTGAAATCTTAGTGAACCTGGAGTGTGGAATTCCAATCAGTAAAGGAAAACTGGGACAACTGACAGCTGGTTCTCATGGTTCATTGATATGGAATATGTCACAAGTTATTCATTCCAGCTCGAGACCAGATGGGCAAGTAAAGTTCACAGACCAGTGCAGCTGCACACCTGATAGGTGATCTTGGTTGTATGGATACACATGGTAGCATGTACAGGTAGCCCAGCATGACATACATGCATGTTAAGCTTGAGGAATTAGGACTACTACATAAACTCCATCAAGTTATATGTCCAGTTAGTTATGACTTCCTCACCTCAGACACAGAACAGACATCATCATCATGTAAGACAAATGATAATATGGGTGTAACAGGGGTCAGAGTAGCATCAATTTCACAAGGAACCAGAGATCACTGACAGGCACTGGAGTGTAAGGAAAAAGATAACACATTTATTTTTAAATATGAAGATGTCTGCTTTCATAGGATTCTTGTAATTGTAGCATTAAACATATGATTAATGGTCCTGCAGTTTAAATCATGTGTTATAGCAACTTAATAAATCCAAGAATGTCACAAGCAACAGACATGGATCTCACTTTCCTGCATTGGGAAGCTATCCATCCCTACTTTGATTCTTGGACCTTGGGGTATATAGCAGTTCCTAATACCAATTATTACATGTGATTCTTCCATTGTTTTTCATGTGCTGAGGAAGTCTGTCCTAGGATCGCTGTCACATGATTTCATGGCCTTTTATTAAAAAAACTATAGATAAGTGATGTCCCATGTATCTTTCAAGGTCTGCTTTTTGTATTTATTATTTGTTTTGTGATTAGGTTTGCTGGGGTTACTAATCCTTAACCCAGTCTATAATTGCTAGATTATTACTGTTTCAAACCTTCCTTCAGTAAGTTAAGTGGTATACTGCTTGGGTACTTAATGGACTGATGGCTGAAGTTTTTACCATACCAGGAATACTGAGTTGTGTAACTCAGTGTAGTTAAGAAGGATGGTTTTAAAGGCTTCAGTATTTCCTCTGACTGTTCTGAATACTGGCACTCAACAACCTGCTCTCTTCCACTAAAGTAATTGGACATTTTCAAAAATACTACAATGGAACCAAAGCCTTTAGACTGCAGAAGAGCTTTAAGTCTCTGTTGTTTTCATATTTTTGAAAATGTTGCCTATTTGTCTTCATCAACATGTTTGACATGATAAAATAATCAAATAAATGCTCAGTCATGAACTTTAATGAGTAAACCACATATTAGATAAAAAAAACTGTCTGTACAAAAACAAAGGCATAAGAACTGGATATAACGAAATAAGGAAGTGTTTTTTTAAATCAAGGTATCCCAAAGAGTACTTTATGGGCCCTGATTTCCTCAGTTACACAACTGACATAAGATGGTGAGTAAGATAATACTGTTATTAAGATAATAATAATAAAAATGCAGAGATGATATAACATTATAAAGAAAGGTTATGAGTGTAGGAGAATATATTACAATAGCTACAAATTTTAAATAAAATCAACAACTGGTCCATGGAGAATGGGAAAAGACCCAGTATGTTAGGGATTAGGCTCCTAATGTCTATAAAAATCAGACGTAGTCCCAAATATCATCTAGTATGAAATGAAACTAAAGAATGTCATTTAAGATGATGTGGGCATACAAGAAGATAATAAGTCTGATTTTAACAAACATAAATCATATCTGCAAAGAGGTTTTAAAACTAGAAATCTGAATTTTTGAATTGAAGACTTCAAGGTAGGCCAAAGAGCTAATGCCATTTTTGACATGTGAACAGCTCTGATATAGAAACAATATAAAATATAATCAAAACAATTTAAAATAATAGAAACAATTCATCAAAAGAAGATATAACAATGCCCACAGCAGAAAGTTTAAACTTCCATAGGTGAAAGAAATTCAAAAAATGAAAATGCAAAGGTCTTTGCAGTTGTTTAATGTCTTATATTTGCCACAGTGGTGTCAACATTTTGTGATTTTTTTTAACTCAAATTTGATCCCTCCTTCCCCCCCCCCTTCTCAGTATTCATTGACAAACTTCCTTGTGACCTTCTCTATTTCTCACTTATTGTCTATGCTGAAGACATGGTCATTTACCTGATCAGATCACTCTCATATTAACATTCAATGCCAGCTCCAGACTTATATGAGCTCCACCAATGGCTCATAAACCATAAATTACTTCCCAATCCCACCAAGATCAAAACTATTCTTTTTGGAACTCCACAGAAAATTCACCAAGCACCTTATTCTTTTAACTCTCTTTGACCTACTCATCCATTCCATAGAGATAACCTCCACCTTCAAATACCTAGGACTATGGCTTGATCAGTCACAAAACTGAGAACCAAAATAAACTCCCTCCTCTTCTGGGCCAAAAAGCTCTCCCTTTTTCCTATTCCAACCACCCAGAATAGTCATTGACAAAAGAGCTCTCCTTTCTCAACTTGAGTAAGGTCTCCCAATTTTTGCTTCTGCCTCCAAGAAAAACATTGACACACTCCAGACTATTTCTAATAGCATCTGCTGATCCATCACAAACTCACCTCTCTGTGGGTATCACAGTATCATCCTAGAAAAAGTCAAATGGCTACCCATAAAACAAAGATTTGATCTACTTTTATGATCCCAACCCTACAAACTATTCTAGCTCCACACGTTTACTCCCCTTGCAGCTAGACATCACAAAAAACTCCCCATACTACTTGAGACACTACTCACAAGTCATACTAACTCTCACTACCCCTAAAACCAAAATCCACATCACTGCAGATGTTTTCTCTTCTCAGGCACCTACACTTTGGCAAGCTCTCCCCATCAACATTAAGAAAATCAACACTTATTCTAAATACAGAATGCAGATTCTAAATCCAAAATGCAAATCAAAAAGCATTCCTTCATCCAAGCCAAATGCTCCTGGTTCAACAAAGGACATACCACCTAACATCACCTCTCCCAAGATTCACTGAAGATTGACCCACTTTAGAAATTAATGTATATATTGTACCTTACACTCTGCTCAATTGCTTGTTCAATAGCATGTATATGCATAGTTAGTTCTATGTAATTAGTCTGAACTGCTGCTATTGCTCACGTTTCTGTAATTTTGTTTCAGAAATGTTTTGTAGTTCACTGAGGCTAAGCCTGAAATTGGTCAATATTGATCATTGCACTACCACAGTAAACAAATATAAATAAATAAATAAATTGTATTTGTTTTGTGTGATACTTCAAACCTGAAATAGTTTTATTAAGATAAGCTTTACTTCACTCATACCATTGTAAACTGCTTAGGATTAAGCACCCAAAGCTGAATATTAGGATGACAATTGATTTGTTATTTGTAATAATAAAATAGAATTGTGCTTCTGCTTCTGGCAGCAGTTTTAAAACAATTGTCTAGTCTACTGTGTAGCATGCATTCTCCACAGGAGAAAGACAATAGAATAAACCACGCATTCTTAAAAAAAGCAAAGGCTGCAACAGCAGTGAAGGGGCACCCTGTCCCCATTACTGTACTATGGGCAGCAACAGCAGTGAAGGGGAGCCCTGCCCCATTACTGTACTATGGGCAGCAACAGCAGTGAAGGGGCACCCTGTCTCCATTACTCTACTATGGGCAGCAACAGCAGTGAAGGGGCACCCTGTCTCCATTACTGTACTATGGGCAGCAACAGCAGTGAAGGGGCATCCTGTCCCCATTAGTGTACTATGGGCAGCAACAGCAGTGAAGGGGAGCCCTGCCCCATTATTGTACTATGGGCAGAAACAGCAGTGAAGGGGAGCCATGCCCCATTACTGTACTATGGGCAGCAACAGCAGTGAAGGGGCACCCTGTCCCCATTACTGTACTATGGGCAGCAACAGCAGTGAAGGGGAGCCCTGTCCCCATTACTGCATTATGGGCAGCAACACCAGTGAAGAAGTGCCCTGTCTTTTTATTGTACTACCACAGCTCAGCTCAAGCCCCAGGTGAAAGGACATTTCAGAAATGCACACTGTAAGTCTATTGAGAAGTACAAGAGATGGATTATGGAATTGCACGTAAAGTATAAACCTAATATATTTAAAAACATGATGTAATCTTCTGTAGTTAATGTAATCCACACATCCACAACAATAATGGTTTGAGTAATATACCTGGCCATTGCATGGGCCCTGACCTTGCTCACCAAACCTATAAGTCTATGAATCTCAGTAAATATACAGCAAGGCACATTTTGCATGTAGATATGCCAAAGAGTACAAAAGGTATTTTCCTTCTGCTTTTTATGCAGTTTGCATGTGCAGTGCACATAGAGTTAATGACCTCCAATTTTTGCAGTTATGATACAAAAGTCTATTTAATGTTTAATTCTACGTATTGGGCCTGGCATGTGATGTTCTGATACCAGCAGTATGTGTACCATGAATAGTTATGGTTTTGGTTGCCAGCATATTCTGTGCAAAATAGTTCCTGCCAGAGATCTAAAGTAGAATCAGAAAGTCACGCTAACAACAGCTTGGGACAAGTTGCATTTAGACTAGTGGAAACAGCTGTCAGTATTTGTAAGTGTGAACTGAAAACTAAGTACCATGACCTTTTACTGCCCGCCCATTTTTCCCGAACATGTCTCTGCAAACCTTGCTCATCCACACATTTTGGGCCTTGAGGTACATATTCTATAATACAGTTTGTTAAGGGCTAATAAAGGAGGAAACAAAAGACATGGTGGAGACTTCCTGTAGTCAGAGAATTGTTGAAAGTTATTATGGCATCTGCTTGACTGGCAGTAGTCAGTACAAGAAATGTGCAAGACAATTCACGAAGCCTCCGTGTAAGAGTTATAACACATACACGGAGGCTGCAGTTAAACGGAGTGATGTCAGCATGCTCTGCATATTCATGAGAGCATGCTGAATCACACTGAAGGCCAGCACGGTCCGTGTAAGACAGTAGGGGGCGTGTCCGTAGGCCGAGCCCTGTAAGCGGACACGCCCCCAGAAGAGGAAAAGTACCCAAAGTAAACACTCACGACAGAGTTCATGGAAATGTGAAGAAACAGAACACAACACATGCCCCCACAGACTATGAACAGAAAATATATAAATAAACACATTTTATATATTTTTTTAAATTGTAAAAATGTTAACCATGAGTGCGCTCGTTTGCGCGGGCGTGCCCGTAGCGCAGCTACAGTTAGCAGTCACTGGGAAAGCATATAAGAACTAAATATGCAAAATAAGCCAGGAAGCAATAGCGTAGCGGTAGAGATGTTGGCTGAAGAGCAGGCATTCATGGTTTGAGCCCCCACAACACCAATATTTTTTTTTCGTTTTTTTTAGCAAAATAAGCAGGAAACAAGTCCCTGACAAATATGTACACATAAAACCACAATTTATGTAAAATGTAATGAAATAGCCCATTTATATTGAAGAAATGTGAGGTAACAAAAGAATAAAAAATGCCAGATGTGCTCATAGCTGAGCTACAGTTTAACAGAGTGAGTACATCTGCCCGTAGATGAGCAGTGGTTTAACTGGTGCAAAATGAGTGCCCATAGCTGAGCAGTGGTCTAACACGCTGAATCTATGTACCCCTAACTGAGCTGAGCGTAATATGCGTGCCGATAGCCAAATGAGGCTTAAACCAGCGTACCCGTTTATGCGTAAGCGCGACCGCCGCAAACAAGCTAACCGATGGGCAACGTTGAGCAAGCCGTATCAAAACTGCCTTTACACAGACACACCCCTCAGCATGTCTAGACAGTCATGAAAAATAAAAAGCAGTGGCCAGGTTCGAACCCAGGATACTATACACCATAGTCAAGGTACAGAACCACTAAGCCATGACAGACGTACCTAGAAATGCAATAATAGCTAATATATAGGAATGAATACAAACTAGAGCATGACAATGCAGGTTTACTGAAGGTGATACAATTCCAAAATGGCCAATCACAGATATGTGCGGGAAAAACGGACTATATAAGCCCCATAGGCGGGAATACACAACATAAACGATTGTAGAACTGACCTGCAGGCAGAATGACAGGTGTAGGAGAGGGTAGTTGCTTTCGAGCACAGAGGTGGGGTGTTGAGGAGTCCAGGTACATGGTCTGGCTCCTAGTCCATAATCATGAGGCCCAACTCATGCAGGGCCAGGTCCTCTGGGGAGCATACAGGGCCGAGGCGTGGGACCGGTTGGCTCATGATCTCACCAGTGCCACAGGGATTCCAAGGACTGGTGAGCAGGTCCGTCACCACCATGTGGACCTGAAGAGATGCAAGCAGGACCAACTGAACCTCTGGATCCAGGAGGCCCGGCAAACACCCAACGCCCCACTACTGAGTAAGTAACATTTAATTATGTATGCAAGAAATTAAACTAGCTGATATTATGGAGATGTGTATTCCAATATTACTTCATTTATATTACAGCTGCAGGTGTCCGTTCTGCAAACCGCAGAGCCTATGGCGATAGGCTGGTGCGGTTGCGCCACCAGGCAGGTCAGTAATCCACTACCAGTAACTGTAAAGAAATATAAAAGTATGACAGTCAGCAAAAGCGTGCAGTGTAGTCAGTAAGGAATAAAACCTGCAAGTAACAGTGTGACAGTGTCTGCAAGTATTACTTGATTACCAAACTGTGTTTCAGCCTGTAAGTTAAACCGAAAA